>NW_026562479.1:0-260000 GCF_027474105.1 Poeciliopsis prolifica | reverse complement strand
TGCCAGTATCTTGCACCCTGCTGTGATGTGCTGGACTGTCTCAGGGGCCTCCTTGCACAACCTACACCTTGGGTCTTGTCTGGTGTGGTAGATCTGGGCCTCTATTGCTCTGGTGTTTAGGGCCTGTTCCTGGGCGGCCAGGATGAGGGCCTCTGTGCTGTCCTTGAGTCCAGCTTTTTCCAGCCATTGGTAGGATTTACTGATATCAGCCACTTGGGTTATTTGCTGGTGGTACATCCCATGTAGGGGCTTGTCCTCCCATGATGGTATCTCTGGCACCTCAACCTCCATATATAAACTGCATATATAAACTGCATTAATGACAAGATTATCCTCTGGCCTGCCTACATCACCCCACCCTGTGTATATCATGACCTATGCATTTTGAACAGGAATGTCAGGGCCAGAAATTATCTGAAGATGTAGTATAAGTTGTAGCATGTTCCAGAGAGATTATGCAGGCTGACAGGGGGATGTGTACAGTTTAACGTCATTATCTGGAACATTGTCTCTTGGGTTTAAAAATAAGAGAGTATGACTCTGTCTGGCTACAGTCCATTTTTTTCAAGGCAGGAAGACCAAAGTGGAGTGTTAGCGGAATGAGGATGAAGTGCACAGCGACTTCTGGTGCAGGAAGCTGCCAAAAACCACTTGCTTGGACTCTGTTTTCTGTCAGACTCAGAACTAATCTGTTGTGTAACTTTGCTATAAAGAAAATTTTACATTCCTGCAGTTTAAATCTCTGTATTCATGTTATTGTTTGATGAGAACAGATAAAGGCAGTGCACCAGGATAAATGTGTATTTTGCAAAGAGAAAAGGTCAAAGGGCCAAGGCTTTCTATGCACAGAGGTTTGGAGCTGGTTCCAAGGGCCCAACTTTGTGGGCCCTTGGAACCAAGGTCCATAAAGACATGGATGGCAGGGTCTGGTGGTGTGGATGACGTTGACTGGCTTGATGGCTTGAGTCCTGATCTCAGCCCGATAGAACACCTTTGGGATGAATTAGAGTGGAGACCGAAAGCCAGACTTTCTCATCCAACATCACTATGTGACATCACAAATGCGCTTCTGGAAAAATGGTAAAAAATCCCCATAAACACTCTTAAACCTTGTGGACAGCCTTCATTGCAGCTGTTCTAGCAGCAAAGGTGGTCAAACATCATATTGAATCCTGTTGCTTAGGAATGGGATGAAACTTAAGATTATATGTGAGTCAAGACAGGTGAGCCAATAGTATGTGAGTACAGAGTGAAAAATTTATGGAATACTTTCCACATCCACATACAGTGAAGTTGACCTAACTCTTCAATTCAGATTAATATTTGTGCTGCAAACATTTTGATTAAATGAGTAGAAAAAACATGCAAAAATATATGTTCAGAAAAAACAGTTTATATGGCTTTTAACATAATTTATTTCAAAAGGCCATCAAATCTCAATTTGTCACAATGTGCACAGCAATGAATAAAAAATCTTGAATCTTGGCGGGATGGGGGGGGAAATCAACTCAGGGTCATCTCTTGAGAGTGTTTTCTATTAATAAATAATTAACAATTTGAGAGTAAAAACATCCAGTGGAAAATGAGTCAAAAGCCAGATTCAATAGAAAAACTGAAAAACTCTAGAAACCTTCAAAAAAAAAAAAAAAAAAAAAACAATCTGTATTGTTCCATAGCCAAATTAAGGATTCCAATGAGAAGGGGTCGAATCACCACCATCACCTAACATTTTCTGTAAGCAAGAATTACCTTACTTAGGTTTGGTTCAATTGAAAGTCCAAACATACACAAATATAGAAAGTATATTTATACTCAGGTCTCCAAAACTTTCCCAAGATGCAATACAACTTTGAATCATGGCCTCAGCATCTTAAAATATCCAAAATCATAAAAAGGGAGAAAAAATAAACTCCAAAGATGAACAAAAAAAATACTAAGTCCAAGACTAATTTTCAAGTAGGAAGTAAGACCAGAGCATCTTTAGTATCATCCTTTGCTTCATGTAATTTTACCAGAGGACCACTTTTTTTTTTTTTTTTTTTTTTTACTATCAGCAGCTTTCTTGTTTCACTGCAAAATTTTCGGTAAGCTAGGATGAATAACAAAAAAAACAACAAAAAAACAAAACAAAACAAAAAATCAGCATTGAAAACATACTGTTTTAATCTTAAATTTTATCTGGATGTAAACAAAGTTGTAGGTTCAGTACATCAGTTGTTCAACACAAGCTACTATTCCCCCATAACATCTGCAGACTGCTGTATCTTTGTTTTCATAACGGTAACAAAGTCATTCAGCCATTTTATTCAATTTTATGCTGAGAGTCAAAGGCCAGGCCTGTTGTTTTCCAAAGTTATAATTACATTTGAAACATCTTTAGGTCAGACCCCTGAAGTTGAGAATTCTTCTACATCTAGATATAGTCATCATCCACAGGCTCGCCAGGCATATCACAGTGATGAAGGAAGAGAACTACCACTCTTTGGAACACTCCTTTCTTGCTCTGCCTGCACTCTGAGATCTCCTCACCAATCGTTTCCATGCAGATGTCAGCAGACAGTTGCCCTTTACGCCGCGGAGCATAGATGGTGGCTAACAGAACAGGGAAAAAAAAATTACGAGAGATTTCATAGTGAAACATTTCTTTTAAGGAAACTGCACATAGTGGTAAAACTGACAAGTACCAAGCAATTACTTTTAATGGCATACATCTCTCTTGAAAGCCAGAGATCCTTTGTCTACTTTGTTTCTTAAATAGTCTGCCTTAGACTAATTATCAGATGATAAAGTTGTATAGACAAGATAACATGAAATTTTTAAAAATCAGCAGTTTTACAGAATATCTCGAAACTAGTTTGGTTGTTTAAATTAGGCTATATATCCTAAATTTTCATCATGTTCTGCAGGCCTGAAATTTTGCAATTTATGTACTTGATCAAATCAAGATGGAGGTGCAAACATCGTAAAAAAAAATATGTATCTATTTTTAATTTCAAATTAAAAGCTGTGGTTTAAGTACTTTAAGCAGGTCATGACATGACTCAACAACATATGTCATTCAGTTACTACCAATTATACTTACTGCTTTCATCATCCTCAAAGTCACAGCGAGCATAGCTGTTGGGATCTGCTGCTCTCAGTGTCCTTAGCCAGGGAAAATCTGTTATCATGCTGTAGGGAGCTCCATCAACAATTCCTGAAAAATATACAAGAATTTCAGTGTGAACTTCCCCATTTTTCTCAAATCTAATAAAATTGGTGTCAATTTGACATTACATTTATGCTGGTTTCTGATGCTAAAAATTTTATTGTTGCTGCTGAAGTTTTACGGTTTTAAAGATTGGTGTAACTTTATTTATTGTAATTTTCATTTTTATATATTTTTTTAATTTTTATTTCTTTTTTTTATTATTTTTTATTATTATGCTATTTTTTATTTTAAGGTACTATTTTTGGATTACCTGATTGCTTTTGCACTTTTTTGCACTGCTCCTTAATATACCCCACATGCTCATTCTGTTTAGTTTAGTTTTGCAGAAATCAATACAGTTCAAATCATCAAAAAATAATGAATGAGACCTGTTTGAGTTGTAAACCTTGTACAGCATGTCTATGTAATGACATGAAATAACTCATTAAGCTAATTGAACAGCATACAAGCATCATGTTAAGGATAAACTGCTTAAACATAGTGAGATTTCTTTTGTTTGTGATAATCAATGGCTTTTCATCAGACTTAAACCACTTAATCAGGACTTTACCTAATTACGCTTCAAAGTAAGCAAATTTACACTGCCCACTAAAAGTCAGGGTTATTTAGCTTTTGGGTGAAATTTCAGGATGAATTAAAATGCATTTTTTCTAGGGCAACCTTCTTCTAGGGAACTTAATTCACCTCAGGTGAATTGCTTTTCAATTAAGTTCACCTTAATTCAAAAGTAATTAATTAATTCAAAAGAATATACATTCTAAACTTGTGAACGTTAATGTTTCAACAATGTTTCAGTACATTTTGCACAACAACTTAACCACAAAATGCGTATCAGGTCTATGATCTATAAATCAACTAATAAATGTCCTGGTTTAATCAGAGTTAGTATCATCTTGGTAGTTACATATCAAGGGTATACCAACGATACAAGAAGGTAAATCTTCAATTTTACATTCAAAAAAAAAATGTGAAAGAGAAGTAGATATTAGTATAGAACTCCATGGGAAATGACCTTATTGGAAGACAGGAAAGAGTTTGGATGAACAAAATCTGATTTTTTTCAACACACCAAGACAGAAAGCCCACCAAAATGGGGAATGGCTGTTGGGAGTCAGGTCTAATCGATTGGAGCAGCCGCTGACAACTCATCTGACTTAGAAGGGCAAATAGCTAAAACTTGATGAGGTCACACAAAATGAGTTAACCTAATGACTTCAGAAATGTTTTGACTGCAATTTGACTGGAAAAAAAGGGTGGGACCAAAGCACCACAGAGCCAAGAAATGGAAGGCACTCATTGAATATTTTAAGTCTTCAGTTTGTTTTTTTTGTTGTTGTCACATTTAACAGTTTCAGATTTGAGGTTAGATTCCCAGTCTCACATTGTGCTCTGTAACAGTGTCACAATCATTGCATATGAATGATGAAAATGTGAAATTGTCAAGCTTCATAAAATTACCCTCCAGTGTATAGATGTCCCGACCCCATGGGTATTTGGGATACATATTCGCATCATCTTTTCTTGTGGTTTCTGGGAAAAACTCATACTTTATTAACTCTCTGAGAAACAGAAAAAACACAGTTAACAGTTCAGTCAACAGTCCAGTTGAATTCAAACTTAGCAAATGAATAATAGAAAATGCAAGATAACACACATCTTACAAGTAAGTCATAAGTTACTATTTCTAACTTATTACACTAGTAATAAGTTACCAAAGTAATTTATTATTTTAGTTGTTAAATTTATTATTAATAAGTTACTTGAGTTACTAAGTTACTTAATAACTTAGTAACTGGAGGTACTAAAGTAACTTATTACTTACTGTAGTTTGCTCAGTCAGTCGTACAAGTAGAGCTGTTTTTACGGAACTTAAAAACAGCTCATTACCATAAGAAAACAGAGCTTCAATATTGATCACATAAAAGAAAAGGATTTTTTTTTTGCTTAGAGACGTATTCAGTAGGTTTTCAGAGTATAATTTCACAAGAGAGCTACAGTGTAAAAGTCTTTCACTTGATCTCAAATGCTTACTGGCAGATATTAGCGATAGTGTCCATCCAGCTCCGAATGCGGACTTTGTTGTGTATATTTGGTGGATTGCTGAATTCATGCACAACAGCAATATGATAGGGATATGGTCCCTGGAAAAGCTGACGCTCCAGTGCTATCGAGTCAATCTGTCAAGAGGAAAGAGAAAAGCACAACAGCCACATTAACTGCTTTTTGTACAGATAATCATTCAAAAAAAAAAAAAATATATATATATATATATATATTATATATATATATATATATATATATATATATATATTATATATATTTGCTTGAAAAATTGCTTGAGAGTGAGGAAGCACAGAGAGAGCGTCAGAAAGACCTGGAAAAAGCTGATACATTTTATACTTAATTAAGCAGTGCACTTAGTCAGAATGGCCTCTATGCACTCTCAATATCCATTACTCCACCAATGAAGAAAAATTATTTTGAACCTTGTTAAAGTACGCTGCAGAAGATTTAAATAAGTCACTGTGCCTCTATGGAAAAAGTAGTGATCTTGGGATGAGTAATCACATCTCAATGTGCTCCTGGTTAAGGCATTGAGCCTTAGGTTGCTTACCAGTATCAGTATATGAATGCATGAACGTTTGTAACTGTCTCCTATTTGCAAATGTATGTAGGTTTGTGATTTACAGCCAAGTAATTTGGTGTGACATATGGGGACCCCTCAAGAATCAGTGTTAGGTCCTTTACAATTTAGCCTATAAATAGAGATAATTAATATACATTATTAATTATCAACCATTATTAATAATGATGAATAATTAATAATCATTAAGCAATAACTTAATTAATAGAGATCAGTTTTTGTTCTAGAAATGGAGATTAATCATATGCATATGTAATTTAAGTCTTCAAAGAACTGGAGATAATTTATCACCAACCTGATGCATAGGACGCATGTAGATAATACGGTTTCTCTCAGGTGGCATTCTTAGTATCTGATCCAGAACCTGATCCATGTCAAGCTTCTTACATTGAGCAAAGTCAAATCTATTGACTATGGGTGCCCTTTCTATTTTCAACTTCTTCAAAACACGACATCTAGTGGCTGCAAAAAGAGGAAAGCACAAGAGAGAGTTCATTTGTAGATACGAAGACATCAATGAACTAATTTTTATACAAATATAAACATGAAGAAGTTCATCAAAGATACAAAGACTGCATTATGCTTAGTTTGGCATTATTTTGCTTAACTGCAAAAGACTGGCAACCTGTCTAGTGTGTGACCTGCCTCGCGCCTGTTAACTGTTAGGGATGGGCATCACAACATCTGCAGCCCCACTACAGGGATAAGTGTTTAAGATGGATGAATATTTTTTGTAAAACTAGGCATGCACAGACTGCAGTTTTCTGGCCAATCGCCAATTACAATCTTTTAAAAAGAATAACTTATCAATTCCGATTTTGGCCAATACTAGTTTTTGTCTGAAATGTTGTTTAATATATCAAGAAAGTAGTTGAATTGGCAACAACAGGGTAAGTATTGTTAACTGTAACTGTGCAGAATTGACCTGGTCATCCGGTTTGTCAGTCAAACCTCTCTCACAGGAGAAAAGAAAAGCACAGTGGTTGATTTTTAGACAACATTGATAACGATCGGCTTCACAAGTAAAAATCAGCCAATCATACCAAAATTAAGTCTGGCCGATAAATTGGTACACCCCTACCAAAAACCCTCTCACTACTGGCCTCATGAGTCAAACAGTTATAGCGTTACTCAGCTTTACACGTGATTTATTTGCAATGAGTGCCCAGAGTAAAATGGGTCTGCTCTGCTCTGGCTATAGAAGCCAAAAGTGCTTCTATGACTGTGTGAGACTGACTGTAATGCTTAGAAAGCAAGAAGACTAATAGCTAATGGTGGCTAAAGGCTACTCAGACTGACTGCTGCAGAATGTTGTTGCCATAAACATCTACAAAAAAGTCACTAGAGGAGTTTGACAAATCAATAAAGTGGATAAGTTTACAACAGTGGTTCTTTTGCCTGAGACAGATACTTCACTTCACTTCACCTGCAGTATTTTAAATCAAATGTACAAGCGTGGACCGAAGAGAAGCGAGTAGCACAGATCACATAGATCAGCACAGAGCTTTTGATCCAAAATGCTGCAGTAAGAGTGGTAATATTTCTTCTATTTTAGCTTCCTTTCATTTACTTTTTCCTAAAACCAGAATAGAATTTAAAATTCTACTTTCCTTCTAAAAGGAGGTATAAATGCTAAATCTGGCTTTTTGAGCTTTGCAGAGACACCACTGAGTGTGCTTAACAGCAGTATCTCTCTGTGGCATGATAGCAGGAAGGCAGCCGGGAGAATGGTGAAAACATTATTGGGGTCATGCTGCCACCTGTTGGGGACTGAGGAAAGCAATGCTACCTGTTGAGGGTAACAAGTATTACAAAGTATCCCTCTTACCCCTGACATGAACTGTTCTCTCTCCTACCCTCAGGTAGAAGATACCATAGCTTGACATGCATACAAGTTCTACCTAACTGTCATCAGATTTTTGAATCACTCCAAATAATCCAAGACTAACATATGATTTTATCTGTTTTTGATTGATTTGTACATATTATTCCTGATACATTTTTTGCATAAATTGAAACGTTTGCACTTATACAACCTCCCCTTTTTTGATCTGGTTCTTATTCTGTTTTATCTTATATTATTCCTTTATTCTTCTTTCATATTCTTTTATAGTTTATTTATTGGTTGCTCTTTGTATGCATCATTATTTTGTTTTGCAGTACACATCTGATGTTATGTCGAATGAAAACAAAGAGTCTGAATCTGAATTATTTTCTGTACTGAAAGCATCACAGCAGCATCAGAATAAAAACAAACAAAAAAACAGCAGAGTAGTGTTTTCTTATTCAAAATGGTAGAGTGTATTCCATCTACAGAGGGCTCACACTCCTAGGCCTCACTGGTAAGGTCTACATCAGGGGTTGTGGAGAGGACAGTTCAGGCTGAAACTTGGATTGATTAAGAGCAGTGTGGTTTTAATCCTGATTGTGGAACACTGAACCAGTTGAGGAAAGTTAATTTAACATAGAAAAAAAGGGAAGTAATTTGTTGCCAAGAGTTAAGACTAACTACATTTTTATTTAAGATTGCCAAATGATGATCAATTTTGAGACATAAACATCAGTGTTACCACTGACTCTTAATTACCATGAATGAACATCATTTTGGGACAGTCTTTGAGGACCAGGTCTGTGATTCCACAGTTGGTCAGAGTGATGCCGACCAGATTCTTACTCTTCAGAGACAAAACCTGTCCAAGTAAAAAGTATGTCAAAAATGAATAAAATTCATATCCATCAAAGACAATGCTAATTATTCCTCAAATACACATTATTCTAAGTAGAAACTCTTAATTAGATTAATAGAAAAAATAAACTGCTCAAAAACAAAAGGAACACTACAATAACACATCCTAGACCAAAATGAGTGGAATATTCAAAAATCTTTCTTACATAATGGAATGCTTTGAGCACAAAAGATAAAAATTATCAAAATAAATTCAAATTACCCATGTCTAAACTTTTTGCTTATGAAATTTTCATCAGGTGTACAACATTAGGCATTGTTCAATGTGAATTAGTTAAATAATGGGTCTATCAACTCAAATGGATGGACCATTTGAGTTCTCACCCATGGTGATATATTATTCAACTAAAACCAGCAAATCAGTGAAGCTTCCTTTGAATGTATTCACTTGTATATGATCGTCCTCAGTGACGGGGTCAGAGGTGCTGGTTGATTTGTCAGCCATCCGTTTCCTCCTCACTGCTACTCGAGGCCTGACTTTTGAAGCATCTACAAAAGGGAAACAAAGTAGATATAACCCAAATGTTCACCACTAAGTGAGAATAAAGACACCAATAGCAATTCCCAATTCAGTTTGCGTTGCAAGTCATAGGTCTTAAAGAAATTTATCTGTCCATGGAATGTTTATCAATTTAATACATCAAGGTTTTCTTTTAATTCCCTATTTTAAGATTTAAGAAACGTTAACCAGTTTCTTAAATCTTTCTCATTTGCTTAAACAAAACTGCTAAAATGCTAAATCAGACTATTTATTAAAGACTTATTTGGTTATTTTAGCAAAAAAGCATTTGTAAGTGTGTGTGTGTGTGTGTGTGTGTGTGTGTGTGTGTGTGTGTGTGCGTGTGTGTGTGTGTGTGTGGTGTGTGTGTGTGTGTGTGTCTGGGAGGGAGGATAGTCACAAAATCTTAGGCATTGCTGAATCTTCACTTTTAAAGAAATCACCCACCACAGAGCATTCAGCTAGGCTTTTAGCTAAATTGTCTAAAAAAAAGCTATAATATCCAATCCTTTTCTTATTTAAACCTTTTAGAACAATGTTGCTTATTACTATGTTCCTCATTGTCCTGGAATGGCACTACTGAAAGTCAATCATGACATTGTACAGCCTCAGAAAACTATATATTGTCTATAGCTGTATCATTGGATACCTTTATTGAGGTATCCAATCTTAATAAAAGGTTTGATAACATTCATTAATTTACAGATGCTTGAATTTGCTGTAATGATCAAACACACAAGGGTGGGCTAGTTAAAATCTGTCTGACAGAGTTTTGTTTGTTACAAATGATTATGATAAATCTTCCTCAGTTCCCAAACTCAGTATGGAATAGCAAAGGATTATATCTTTGAGCTATTGGGTGCCTTTTCAACTGTGTGCATGTTGAAAGTGTAGCTGGATGAATGGGGCTAATGAGTAACAGTGTTTTGAGTGGTTAAGTTGCATAGGTGCACACTGTGCAACTCCATTTACCTTTTATTGGCCAGCCAAAACTTACAGGTGTACCCTGATTAATGTTTAAAATGGAATTTAAAAATTCAGATTCAGATATCATGTAATTTGTTTGAAGGAATACAGGAATAAACAGCATGACTTATGGGGATGTGTCTTAGAAAAAATAAATCTTTAAAAAATCAGAAGCAGGAGCAAATATTTACTGAAGTATAACAGCCACATAATATGGTGTACTGATGTTGCTTAGAACTGGATCTCTTGATGTGGAAAGTCAAACTGATTTTTCTACAGAACCTCTCACTCCAGTACTGGTTATACCATGTAATCAGTTTGGTGGGGGGAAACTCCCCACAAAACTACTCAGCAGAGCTCCACTGAAGTCATAAATTTTAAACTTAGTATGACCTGTTGTAGGTTCCAAAGACTCCAAAGATGTGTGGGTGCAAGATCTTGTTAAAGGCCGCCTTGGAACAAAGTCCTGGCCGCCCTCATTATGATGGGAACAAATAACAGACGGTATGCCAGCATTGGTTGACTGTCTGCCTCCGTGTCTTTCCTGCTGTGCTGATGTCCCAGCAGAAGAACAGCCTGATGTCATGCATCCCACACTGACAGGACCAGCACTCTCCCCTTTCTGACTGTCCTCGGTCTGCATGTCAGACTTGGCACATTCAGTCCTACTGTATGAAGTAGATCTGTAAGTGGCTGGTCTGCAGGTGTTCTCGTTAGTTATCCTCCCAAATCCATCCACATGTCCAGAGGGAGCTGTGTTGGCTTCAACCCTGTTCAAAGATCCAGTAATGGGTCTTGTTCTGTTGCTTGATGCTGCCCCAGTACTGCCAGTGATTTGAACTTGTCCAATGTCAGCCCTCTCTCTCACAGTGCCCCCAACAATCTCAGAGGTATTTTCTTTATTTCCAGATCTCCTGCAGTTCTCTGTAGCAGCCTTTATGTCTGCCTTGATCTGTTCACTGGTCACCTGACAGCTCTTCTCACAGGTGCTCTGTGTCAACTGAGCCTTTCCCTGATCAGAGACAGGAACGCTTTTGCATCGTCGTAGAGGAGTCTTTCCTTTACCTGAATAAAAAAAAGTACATATATATACACAAACTTATTTTATGTTAGAGTAGAAAGATAAAGGTATGTCAAATAATCTTTAAAGAAATTTAAAATGTGCAACAGAATATGGAAAAAACTAATTAAAACAGTATGGGACAAGGGGTTTGATGCAGATGTGGAGGAGGAATAGTGGGAAGCTGCCAAGAATTGAATGAATAAATCCTCAGTTTGTGCCCGGTATACCTTAATTCAGTTCAATATATTCTATAAAACGCATTACACAAATGCAAAATTAGCAAAAATGTACTCATCAGTCAGTGATCCTTACAAATAGGTGTAGTTAGTCGCCAGCTAACCATACTCACATGTTTTGGGCTTGTCCAAATTATAATAAATCACCCACCACAGAGTTTTGTTACCCCAAAATTGGGTTTTGGGGTAACATTTTCAAAACACTCAAGCACATAATCAGACAATCGTTCCCAATCCATTGTCAGCTATATTTGGCATCCCTACTGATGCCAAATAACTGGAGGGATATGAAAAGCCAGAGGGGGGCTTTTCACATTCTCTGTAATAGGTTCTAGCCTTCACTACCCTTTTGGCTAACAGACTTATTCTACTTAAGTGGAAACTAAGCATCCCTGTGTGTCATGACCACTGGGTTAGAGATATTCTTTACAATACGAAGCTGGAAAAACTCAGATTTCCACCTAAGGGTCTTAACAGCAAATTTATGGAGACTTTGAGATCTTTTCTATCTTTAGTTGGCACCATCACTTTTCTCCCTCATACAGAAGCAAATTAAGCAAATATGTTGGCCCTCTCATCTTTATTTAGTTCTTTTGTTGGTGATCGACACATATTCTTCTTCTTATAATTATTTTATATTAATTTTCAATAGCAATAAAACAGTCTTAATACATAGTTTGCAAATTTATGGTAAGCATTTATAGGTTGCCTTAGCCTATAAATGCTTATCCCTGGGATTTGCCAAAAATCACTAAACCATACCTGGATCAGTTCCAAGAGCCAGTTGTGAAATGAGAAGAGCAGCTGTGACGAATTAAATGTAATGTTTTCAATAACTAATTGTGATTAACAGAAATAAAGGCTTTCAAACATCCATCATTAATTTATGATGAATGAACATATTCACTGAATATGTTTCATTTAGTGATGAGATTCCTAAAATAAATGGACTTTTCAATCATTCATTTATTGAATGGTTGTATAAAATACTGTACTTCTCAACTTCCAAAATTACTTTTCTTTCTGTCCTTTGCTCTCACACTTCATCTGCCTTGACCGATGCTCCTATGGTGACTTGAGTGAGAGAACTTTACTTGAAAGGTTTCTATGGAGCAAACTTGGAGGAATACAGTTTCTTCAAAAAAAAAAAAAAAAGTAATTAAAATTTTCAAAGCTACCTTTAATGTTCAAGGTTTTTCTTTTCAGTTTCAATTGTTTTTTTCAAGTTTCAAAATTTTGATCCTGTTTGGACATGGATGACAGTAGTGTGGAACTGGATATGTCTTTAAACATCATTGATATTCTTCTATGTGCACATGTCTGATTTTGAAAAACAACGAGCTTCACTGATATAACCTGCTTATGTCAACACCACACAAATATCAGTGGAAAAAATATGATATTCACAAATTTGAACAGCATCGTTAGTCTGTGTTTAACATTTTTCATGCTCTCCAAAGTAAAGCCATAAAGAGCTGCAACACTTCTACTGAGGTTGCTCCTATCTCAAAGCTCTACTTGGAGAAAGAAAACAGACCCATTCGTTATTGATACTTGAGCAGTCTAGAGAAATGGCCTGACATAGCCTGGTAATCCACCGCTGTCTGCAATATTAGAAGTGAAACTATGAATCAATGGAACCAGATTTTGTCAGCCCCAATTTAGCTCCACTTGTTTTGCGTGTATGCAAAGCCATAAACAATACATATTGACAGCATATATGTATAAATATGCCAGTATATTCATAACTGCAGCTTGTATATTGGACAAATGTAGTCTGTCTTAGTGACTTGTGAAAATATAGATGTGGTGCTCATGCATTTTCTTAGTTGGTCCAGATGGATTCTTGTAAATTGATTCCAAATTTGGTGTGGCTTTGATGAAAAAATGGATAAGGTTCTAATATTGATGGCTGACAATGCGGAGGTGCTGTGCTCTTTCAGGTGTACAGCCCCAAAAACAATCAAAGAGAGCAATGCCTCAATTAAAAATTTATTGAATCTTTACTTTGGAGAAACTAATCAAAGATTACACTAAATCCAACAGAAAGAAAAGAGCAAGACTCAAGTGTTTATTTAAATATACAGGGCAAGAGAGCAGTTAGATGTGTGTTCTGAGTTGAGCTCGCACCTTTTGCGCAGGATGCTGGCTCCTGCAAACAGGTAGGTGGTATTAGCCTGGAAACAAGGCCTTCCTCTTCATCACTATCAGAGTCCGAGACAGCCGATGGAAGCTTAGGAGCAACAGCAGTAGCGGTTCTACACCGATGGTTCACACCACTGGGACCTACAGGTGGAAGGTAAAAAATATTATTTAAAAAAAAGAATAAATTAGTTTACTTTTTCTGAACAACAAAAATCGAAGAATATTTAAGTACTATATCATAGTTTATAAATCCAAAGAAAATAATTGTTCAAAACCTGCTTGTTCCTCATCAGGAGATTGTGATGATCCAGCTTGACAAATGGGGCCTGCCATATTTTCTATCCCTATTCCATCTTCTGGTTCTTTTATGTCAATATGAGGCTCTATCTCCATTTTCTCTTCCTCATATGCAACCTCGTCCATTTCATCTTCTTCCTGCAATCCATTCATTTCTAGTGGCTCTTGGAGAAAAGCACACAAATATCATTCCTTAAGTCCACTGCTTTGTGGATTAGACAGAAATAGTGGGAGCTTACTTGTTGTTTGTTTCTCAACCTTTTTTTGGGCCAGCGCCTCTGTCCATTACCCAGGTTCCTCACCACCCCTCATCAAAAGAATTGTAGGCTACTTTGCACTGAATATTGTTTTATTGTTAATTTTTGCTATCATTATCGTTGACATTTAGGTTTTTATGGTTGTTTTCTGGGCTGCACAGTGGACAATAAAACACTTTTTAATATAATTTTGACATGATCACAGCACTGCCAAACATATGTAAAAAAATTCTCAATAAAACATTAAATATTTGAAAATCAGACACCAGACAAGAAAATCACAGCAACGTCATCAGTCGGTGTAACGCTGAGCTGATGTGGTGAAGCTACCAGTAGCAAGACCGTGGAGTTGAGCCAAGAAGCTACAAACACTGAAGAGAAAAGCTACCATGGATACAGTTGTAGCCAAGAACGTTTCAATGTTACACAATACCGTTTTAGCAAGTTGCTCAAAGTCTAAACTGGTATTGTTGTGCATTTAAGAAGAAAAGTTTACCTTTGAGCAAAGTGTAAAAATTTCTGCCAGCCTCCCCTGCCGTCCTCTGAACGCCCACCCAGGGGGGCGGTACGTCCCCGGTTGAGAAACGCTAATTTAGAGATAAGAACTTATTCTATGTACACAAAAGCCTTCCATTTGGGTTAGTAAGCACTTCTCATTTGCCAAGGTAATCCATCCAGAAGGATGGATTATTATTAGCATGTTGATATACCGCATCTGTGAGATCACAGGTGTCCTAATTAGGCAGTATTATTATAGCGCAGATGTACCTTATGCTGACCACTAAAAAATGTGCAGTTTGACTACACAACACAATGCCACAAATGTCATAGGTAGTGAGTGAACATCCAATTGACATGACATCACATGTCCAGTGGGTGAGGTCATGATGAGCATATTGGGATGCTCTGGAACAGCGTATATGACAACATGTTTCTGGTTCTAACAATATCCAGCACATACAGACAACCATTGAAGTGGAGAGAACCAACGTCCCAGAGGCCACAATCGACAATATGATCAACTAACTGCATGGAAGACAGATGTGTTGCAGTGTGTCAGACAAATGGTGGTCACACCAGATACTAAGTGGTTTTCTGACTCCACCGATATGGCAAAACTGCATATTTTAGAGTGGCTTTTTATTGTAGCCAGACTGATTTCTGGGAAATTAATTCAGAGCACACATGTATAGAAAAAAAATACAGCCTTGAATTTTTGCCTGAATATATGCACAGAATATTATATGTAGAACTAAGTGTCCAATGAAATATTACAGAAAAAAAAAAATGCTAAAACAAAGCAGACACCAAACCAAAAATTATGTTCAGCAATAAAGTGTATAGAACTTCTCTCTGCACTTAGATTAATTATTATTCTGAGACAATGCCAGGCTGAATGTAAATATCACAGATACAAGTAAAAAAAAAAAACAATAAGGTGACTTCCACATGGCTGCCTGTAGCATTCAATCAGCCCAAAACTCCTTACATCTTATTTGCCACACCTGTGAGGTGGCAAATATGACATCTTACGAATAGCAATTAGGAGAAATCTCTAAAAGGGTAAGTTTTACTAACAGCTGCCCATGCTGCATTGACATACAGCTGGGACACTTTGTTGTCAAAATATCAACAGTATTCCAAAGTGATTTAAACTATTTTACTTTCAAATATGGGCATAATCTTATTTAAAAGGCCCTTAACCCTCATCCCCAGAAAATACAATGGAAAAACGGCACAAGGGCTTTCCGTTGCAGGTTAAGGAGTTAAGAATGTTTAAAAATGAACAATTTTCAAGTGGTTATATTGTATATCTATCGAGATTTGGCTGTGCCCGCTTGTACTACTTTATTCATTTTTAAAAATCCAAGCAAATCTCCAGTCAGTGGTATAGTTTCTACTTACAAGCTTCACAAAATAATTAAAATCTTTATAATTTCAGAAATTGAAGAAAAAATAAAACGAATAAGATATTTTTAGAATCTAAAAATTACACAAAAAATGTAAACATCTAAAACATTTTTTTTCTAAAAAACAATCTGCCAAAAAGATGACAGAAGAGATGAATGTTTGAGTTATATTTTGTAGGACTTACCATCAAGTTCCTGATGCCTTTGGTTGTTATTGATATTGTTGCCAGGTGGAGGAGCAGGAGGCATGTTGGCCTCATCAGGTTGATGGTGCTGATTATTGTCATTGTTGGCATTCTGGTTGCTCACAAGTGCAGATGACACACCAATACCAGTTCCTGCGCTCAGACCCACTCTGGCACAGCCCTGTCAGACACACAAAATTGACACTTAGGTTGCAGTTCACACCAGCCCTGTATGGTCCACTTGACCTTTGGGTTTGTTTATGTAGAAAGTCTGGTTTATTTGGGGAGGTCTGAATGAACAATCAACCTCTAATGCGGACCAAAAAAGAGAACTCTGGTTCGCCTTAAAAACCTTGGTCACCGTTTGGTTGAAATGAACTCTGGAGTGGTTTGAATGTAGTGTGAATTAAAGCAAACTGGAGTCCACTAATTTTAATAGTGGCGATTTTGCAAAATTGAATTATTGACCAATATAAAAGAGAAATTTTACATATCAAAATATCAGCAATTTTCTCATCTTTAATTAAAGCCTTGCTTTATGGAAATCAGGTAGGAAATAAGGCTACTATGACTATTTTTATGACATCCTGCATTTGAACATTATGGTTTTGTGAACATGACTTGTAGTGATGGTGCCTGCAGAAGCACATCACTACCTGATGCAAATGTCATAAGTAATGATGTCCAATCCAATTACGTACGTACAGTATATCAATGGAGAAATACTTCAACAGCTAAAATCTGATACTGCTCCGTTTTTGTTTACATTTTGTGAAGAAGAAAGTTGCACTGGTCTTCAAAGGTTTTGTAGTTTTTGGTGTAGTGCTGCACAGATGAGGGGGGATCAGGGTTTTCCAATTAGTTTGGATGGTTTCACAGTGTAGTGAGAAAGCGAACTGGACCAGTTAAAAATTTTACAAATGTTGCAAATCTGGTCCCCAGTCGAACTCAATATACTGATAGCCAAAACTGTTTCAGATCATTCTCAAAGGAAATAGGGGAAACCGTAGGTCGTAGAGATCTGAAACTCAGAACATAGGTAGATCCCCCCCGAATCAAGAAAGTCTCTTGGAGGTACCCATTAAAATGCACAGGGAGGCTCCCATTTTGGGTCAAAGGTCAAATTTCGGCCATTTTTTATTTTTACTCTCTTCAAACTTTAACAAACTCCTCCTAGAGATTTCAACCCATCTTCTTCATTCTTGGTTAGAACGCAGTTAAGGCATGGGGCTTTAAAAGTTATCCAAAAAAAACTAACTTTTCGTATATGTTCAGGGAGAGTGGCAGAGTGGCGAACTTGGCGTACTCGCCAAAACGCTATAACTTTCACATAAAATGCTAAAATACACTGCCATGGCTCCCCAACCATCAGACTTAGTAAGTTTTCTGGTAGCGATATCAGCAAGTACCTAAACTGTACTCGTACTTTGTCTGAAAAAAACTGACATCAGTACACCCCGTATTGAGAGCCACTGGTGCATAGTTACCCTAACATGAAACTACCATGGAAGCAATAGGAAAAAACACTGGCTGGTGAATTTACTATCGGATATATTGATAACAAACATGAACGAAAACTTTGGTGTCTCTAATTATGGGTACCCTAGAAATTTGAGTAATTTCCTTACTTTTTTTTTTTACATAATTAGAAAACCCCAATGCTTGAAGAAATGGATGATGTGAAGGAGAGTGTGTAAAATACCTTAGGTGGCTCTCTGAACATTTGGTCCAAGCAGATGAACTCCAAACAGGGAAGTAACTCTACGAAGTGGCAGAAAGATTCCAATCTGATAGCATGACAACGAACTAAGGTAAGGTCAACAAGACGGCTCCATCTAGAGTGATCTGAAGACGAAGTAGCAGAAGACACAGCTGCAGTTCCACATAGAGACTAAATAGAAGACCTTAACATATCAACATTAAAAGCAAGAGGTTTACCTGTGATCCACTGATGAGGGTTATGAAGGTGAGGACAGTTGTAGATAAGCAGATATTTAATATTAGTGAACACCTCATTAACCACCTTGATACCAATATCCGTGATGATGCCAGGGTTCTCAATGACATCAGCTAGGCCATATTTCACCAGCTCCAAGTGACTCATCTTACCTGCATTAGCAAAACAGCAGAACATTTACCTGTTTTTATTCAGTTTATTATATATAAAAGATATTCATAAGTAAATTTAGATTTACTTAGACATACACTAATTATACAGTTCCCATCAAAACAGGTTGCTCTTGAAAATAAGTCTTGAAAACTTAGATATTTACCCATATTAAAAGGTGAGAAAAACACAGACTAGCCAACTAATTTTCTACTTAGTACTAATCTAGAGAAATGTCTTCTTTGTAAGTGCCCGAGAGCCGAAATTGAAATTATATACACGCTGAAGAGTGTACAAAACCTTGTCATCTATGTTTTTTAATAGCGCAATCAAATAACTTTAGTTTCTACTCAATGAGTTACAATAACATTTAATTTCACTTTGGGATCAATAAAGTGTATTTGAATTTGAAAAAGAGTGCATTTGTACCAACAGATGCACAGTGCTGGCCTTTTTTACTGGATAAAAACTTTGTAGAAGTATGTTTAGACTTCTACAAACGAATCTGAGTGGGAGGAGATATGGTCCATGTAACAGGAGTGTTTTTTGACTCCTAAAATAATTAATCAGTGATACCAACCAGAGTAAATAATGAAACAAAAACAGGTTGAATGCAGCATACTTACAATAGCCATCACAAAACAAGGCATGCTGACTTAACCACATTCTTTTCTAATCTTTATGAGAAATACAAACATTGTAGAAGGAAATCATCCACATATCCCAAATGGAGCGTCTCAAACTGGGGGAACTCAAGTTCGGCCATTTTGAGAGCTGAGAAAACTCCATCTTTAGTGAGTGAAGGCTGGATTCGGAGTTCATGAAGTCTGTAAAATACAAATGGGATACAATTAAACATAAATTTATTTAAAAAATTTAAATAACATACTCAAATCAAATCAAATTTTATTTGTATAGCACATTTCAGCAGCAAGGCATTTCAAAGTGCTTTGCATCATAAACACAAAGTCATGCAACATAGAATAAACAATACTACATTTCAAAAACAATTCTAAACAGGTGTGTTTTTAGTTGCGATTTAAAGGAAGTCAGGGTTTCTGCTGTTTTACAGTTTTCCGGAAGTTTGTTCCTAATTTTTGGTGCATAGATGCTGAAAGCTGTTCTCCTCTCTTGGTTCTGGTTCTGGGGATGCAGAGCAGAACCAGAACCTGAGAGTCTGGAAGGTTGATACAACAACAGCAGATCTTTGATGTATTGTGGTGCTAAACAATCGACAAAACATATGACCTATGGTATGTTATAGACTTTAAGAATATTTATTTTCATCCTTAATAAAAAGTGGGATTCATTATGTAGATATATTTTTGTTGTTAAATTTTTATTATTTCCCATATTTATGTATATAGACTTAAGTTGTAAAGCTGTGAAATTGTTTTAGACACTGAGAAGAAAGAATGTCTTCATAAACTAACAACAGTATTTTAAGATCTATTCTTTGAGCTACAGGGAGCCAGTGGAGGGACTTTAAAACTGCTGTTATAAATCAACAATCTAAAATGTTGAGGACTCTTATGAGCCCCAAACAGAAATAGTGCTGTGAAGGCCAATTGTATTTGCCATATATTTTTTTTGTTTTTTGCTCTGCTTTTCCAGCACTTTATGTGGCTTTTTGGAGGCCTTAACATATCCAAAAACTCGCCAAACGTCACAGAAAATTGTCACTTCATAGAAATGTTTGAATTTCAATAGCATCCAAAAGTAGTCATGACCAAATTGTTCAAACAGAGTTTCAGAGTCTTGGTCCTCAAAGAAAACTCCCCTGCATATGTTATGTTAATCATCAATCAAATAAAATCAGCTGGGCCAAAGCAAGGTAACATGCAGGGCAGTGTGCTTTGAGGCTAAGGGTCGAGAAACACTGCTCTAGACAGGCCAAACCGTACATCATAGAGATCTGAAGCCTGGTATATAGGTATATCTCTTCCTAACCAAGGAAAAAAAGTTTCTTGAATACATGTCCGAAAATGTACAGGGAGGCAGCATTTTGAGTAAAAGAGAATATTATGGCCATGTTTTGCATTTTATTATAGACATTTACCTATTGAAAATGATATACTAAATCAATTAATTTGATTTAAAACCCTAGTATTTAAAGACACACAATTAAAATTAGAAAGAAAAACAGATATAAAAGGGAAGCACCAAAATAAATAATACAGAGAAGGTAACTGAACCTTATGTGCTTGTTAATAAGAATGAAACACTAACTCCGTTAAACTGAATTCAGAACAGAGCAATTGACCTCAAATCAAAGAACATGATTTTTCAAAAAAGTTTATCAAACATGTGAACTATGAATTTGCCTATCTAAACAGCCTCATTTGATTATTTATTTAGCCTCACAGAACATGCGCAGTTCGCCAGAGTATGCCAGTGTATGTGAGGCTGATCTAAACAGAAACATAGCAACAGTTCAAACGAACACAAAAGATCTTATTCTCTCCAAGAATTAAACTCCATAATGATTAGCTGAATAGAATGTATTAAAAGTATTATCAAAAATGGCTGAGTACCTGCGGGCAGCAGTGATAATGAGGTAGCCCAAGTCCACTTCCAAGGCATTCTTGCAAGCTCCAAACACAATGGTGTGAAGGTTTCTAAATCCTCCTAAGTAAACACATAAAAGGACTTAAAGACTACATGACTATTTTATACTTGATGAAGAAATACATTGTGTGAAAAATACCAAGGACGTTTAAAATACAAAAATATTAAAAGATGCACATAAATTAAATAAATAAAAAATAAGTTACTAATAAATAAAACTGAAAATCATAACACATAATGAATATATCAGGTAGCTATTACATAGGTTATTAAATAAAGAAGCTAATTAAAATAGATGTACAAATTCATGTCTTACTGTATAATTTAATGACTGACAACAGTAACACAGTCATTTAATAACTATACTTTTTGTAAATGTAGTCACATGGTTATTTATTTATTCTTAACCATGAGCAGATAGCTCCCCCACAGTCATGAGCTCTGCATTATGCTGCTATAAGTTTTGGATGGTAGAGGACATAATGACTACTATTCTTCACTTTGTTGCCCTCTAATTTTATTATTTGCTGTTAATTCAACTTTTAACTTTATCTTTTGTGTTTTTTTTCTCTCCAAAGAAACTAAATCTGGTCTGGTTCTTAGCTATGGAGTCATCATTCAGTCGGTTACGATATTAGGTTTCCAGACTTGATATTTATTTCTTGATTATTAATAAGTCTCTCATGAACACAGCGATGGTTGAGTAGCTAATTTAAACGCCTGCTCTGCTAGTAAATCAGTCTTTTGAGTCATTTTTTGGGGGTTAATGGAACCGAAATGCACTGAATTGCACAACACCTTGTTGAAACAATAATTACTTATTAATAATTTTAACATGTTCTCTTTTTTTCTTTAACGCAGCTATCAGAAGAAGAAGTGCTTGTCTCAGCATCCTAGCAGCATTCAGTTTGTCGCCTGCTGCCGACATCGACCAAAACCTTCGTGATCTAAGTATTGAGCACCCCTGCTCTAAACATTCATCTCAAACATGGAGAAGACTGATTAGAGATGCGGCTAAGAAGCCCATGATCACTCTGGATGAACTGCAGAGATCTACAGCTAAAGTGAGAGAGTCTGTCCATAGGACAACAATCAATCGTACACTGCACAGATCTGGTCTTTATGGAAGAGTGGCAAGAAGAAAGCCATTTCTCAAAGGCCACAATGTAAAATGATATGTTTGACGTAAAAGCAAAACAGCTCATCACCCTGAACACACCATCCCCACTGTCAAACACGATGGTGGCAGCATCATGATTTGGGCCTGATTTTCTTCAGCAGGGACAGGAAAGATGGTTAGAATTGATGGGAAGATGGATGGAGCCAAATACAGGACCTGTTTCAGTTTTTTGAAAGAAAACCTATTTGGTCTGCAAAAGACCTGAGACTGGGTACGGAGATTTATCTTCCAAAAAGACAATGATTCCAAACATAAAGCAAAAAAATCTACAATGAAGTGGTTCACAAATATCCAGGTGTTAGAATGGCCAAGTCAAAGTCCGGACCTGAATCCAATCGAGAATCCGTTGAAGGACCTGAGATCTGCTGTTCACAAATGCTCTCCATCCATCCAACCTCACTGAACTTGAGTTGCTTTGCAAGGAAAACTGGGCAAGAATTTCAGACTCTTAATGTGCAAAACTGATACACACCACAAGCAACTTGCGGCAGTGATCACAGCAAAAGGTGGTGCTACAAAGTATTAACGCAAGGGTATTGCATTTGTATTTATTTGTTAAAAAAGTTTAAATACCCAACACATTTTGTCCTACTTCAATTGACTCACTTGTTGATTCTTCACAAAATAATAACTATTATTTTGTGCACTCTATGTGCAGTGTATATATATTATGCACTGTAAAATATATATACAGCGCATCACAAAAGTGAGTAGGTATGTTAAATTTTATTTTATTTTTTGCCATGAGGCGCCATGTTGGAACTGTCAGTGATCAGTATGAGAGAGTGTGAGAGCTGTACTACAAAATTTAACACATTAATGGTTGAAGATAGTTATTTTGAGGGAAGAATACATTTACACTGTTAAATAAGCTGCACACAGATTACTTTTTGTTGTGTCAAAGTGTCATTTTGTCAGATGACTAATGCTGGTTCTGATTGGCTGTTTCTGACTGATCCGAGTCAGAAAAAGCTGACTCAGCTGTTTCTGACTCAGGGGGCAGGCTGTTACCTGTGTTATGGATGGGGAGGAGGCAGAGGAGATCAATTAATTTTTTTCAGAGATTTCAGAGATTTTTCAGAGATTATCTGCCTTATGCAAATGTAAATGCATACGTAAAATTTCTTTTTTTGTTGTTTTAGTCACATGCTGCACTTTTAAGACATTCAGTGTGAGTTCACTCAAATACTGTTCCTTTAACATGGATCAATTTAGAATGTAATTAATTGAAAGGAAATTCAATTAATTCCCATTCATTATAATAGTCATCCTAATGACTATTATAATAGTCATTATTATAGACAATAATGACTATTATAATGACTATTATAATGTCTTACCTGACCTCCAGCTATCCTCCACCACATGTTGGATAAGGCCTCCCAGGAAAGGAACCCTCACCAGCTCCAGTTGCTCCAAGTTCCGGGCTGATGCTAAGCCGGTAACCAGTGGAACATATTTCAGGGAATTGGTTGGTCCTGCACAATTCCTCATCACAAAAGATCTCAGGTTCACACACAAAAAGTCCTTAAATGGTTGTGGCTTGGTGAGACGGACCCACTTGAGGTAAAGGTGTCGTAGCATAGACACACAGGGAATCTCTGGGACATTCACACCTGAAAAAGTTATTTGAATTAAATGCAGCTGTAGCATTTTAAAATGAGAGCTGAGAATGTCTTGTGAAAAAATAGAATTACATATTCATTTCAGAGACAGACAAAAAAAAACATCAACATTAGCAAGACCCTGTCAGTCATGTCCTGGACTGTGGGAGGAGTACTCTGAGACAAATCACACATGCTGCAAAGTAACAGTGCTACCAACTGCATCACTATAATTCATATTAAAAAAAAAGTCACGTCTCTTTTGGGTATTCTACCTCACTCACCCACAAGGTGTAGTGTCTGAAGTTTTGCAGTTACGGGGATGGTAAGTTTATTCTCAGCTGGAATTGGAAAAGCCCCATTACGGTTGCGAAACTTTCCCAGAATGTGAACCTGAGGCATGTAGCTCCAAATGGCTTCCACTAGCTCTAGATGAGAAGTCTCAAGACCCTAAACCAAAATAATGATTAATGGTTATTTATAGCACTTTTCATACAGTTGGGTGTAACACATAGTTCTTTAGACAGGCTAAAAACAGAAAGAAAGAAAATTGCCAAAACACTTTATAGTCTCATTGTGATTAAATAAACACATAAGCCAATGATGAATTAATAGAATAGAACAGAAACATGCTTTATTGTCCCACAGGAGGCAAATTAGGGAGTAGGACCAAATGCTACTGTTACTATATTACAGGAATTCTCAAAAACAGGCCTTGAGAGCCAGTGCCATTGGTCCAACACACCTGAATTAAACGGCTAAATTACCTGCTCAGTATCAAGTTCTCCAGGTTCTCCTCAAAACCTGGATTTGAGGATCCCTGCAATATAATAGCATATATTTTTGGAATTTAAATAAAACTACAAAATTTGGATTTTCACAGAAAAATGCATTTCATAAGAAATGTAATATATATTACAGCTGAGATATATATATTTATCTCAGCTGTTAATTAAATTTTTGGGTGAAAATTGCCGGAGCATTTGAAGTTAACTGCAGAAGACTTGCAGAAATTTACAAAATGGGCAGAAGCAGCAGAAGAAATCTAAACACATAAAGAAAACTATTAAAGTGGAAAGAAAACTTTCAGTCAATGCAAAAGTCCCACTCAGATTATTTGACATTGGTGCAGAACACTGCTTTCAAAGCTCATCAAAGAATAAATTGCTGTAGAGTTACAGCACTTTATAAGATAAAATGAGCTAGTTATGAAAATACTATTGATATTACCTAGGCTAGCACAAGCATGTTGACCTACTGTAACATATTCTAAACCAGGGGTGCTCAATACGTCAATCGCGATCTACCGGTGGATCGCGATCGACCGATCGATCGTGGTAAGGTTTTGAGTCGATCTCAGCCGCAGGTGACAAACTGAACGCCGCCACGAGGCGGAAACTAGCCCTTCCTCTTCTGACGTGCTTATCAAAATAGGAGTTTAAATTAGCAAATCAACCACTGCTGTGTTCATGAGATGCTGATGAATAATCGATAACTAAATATAATATCAAGCCTGGAAACCTGATATTGTAAAGGACTGAATGTTATGTTTTTAACGTAATCTTTGCTCGGCTTGCGGGTCGCAGGAGATTGCCATAGCAACAAGTTTCCTTAACAACAAAGGGAAAGAGAGAGTAAAAAGGTGCGAGTGGTTCTGAGTTGATCACCTGTTCGGGTTGTTTCACCTTTGTTTACCTTTGCTGCGGTTCATCACAGCCTCTGGAGTTTCTGAACGATCAATAAACGACAAACTTGGACTAATGACCTCGTCCTTTTAGCAGGGATGTCAAAGTCAAATACACCGAGGGACAAAAAAACTAATTTGCTACAAGCCGAGGGCCAGACTGGTTCAACGTTTATTAAAATATATTGAAATGATTGTACATAGACTATTGAACCAAGACCTAACAAAGTGTATATTATTTAATATTTAAATGAATAAAACAATATTTTGTTATGGCTCTGTCAGTAATTACATCAACGGAAAACATTTTCCACATGCAAACAGACAAAAAAATTAATTGTTTTGAAAAACTAAATATGTTTCTTAATATCAAGATAAATACATAAATCTGTGTCAATACTTAATTGCAAGTTATTTTATAATGATTACATCAACAATGTGTCTCCAGTTATGTGGTTGAACTGGAGGAGAGATTGTTTAATGGTTACAACAGTACAAATAACTTTAGTAATTTGTGCATGTTTTTGCGTGGTCCACTATTGTATGGAAAACTCTAAGAAGGATTTTAAAGCCCCCCACCCTCCATACGCCCTGCCTCCAGGTTGTGCGTTACGGCCCTGTGGAAGTTTGGTGATGACATTCCAAAAACATGTCCAATCAAAGCTGTATGTTGCTGATTTTTTTCTCTTTCACAATATATTGGACTGTATTCCTAATTTGGTGACACCAGCATGGATTTTCCAGAAAACTGCAAGTCCCACATCAATAAGTGTTACATTTTACGAATACAGACATAGAGTCCTATGTTTTTATATATAACATGTACAAAGAGTAAAATTTGAGCACATGAGAAGAAACTGTTTGAAGAGGATCAGAATGTATGAATTATTGGTTGCTTTATTGCAACTGAAAAGTTGAAGAGGGATGTTATGAAATCCGTAAATAGATATGAAAAAGTTTAATCGTACGGTTGCCTTCCTTACCTTGCCACCCTGCAGAGTAAATTGGCTGAGCACAGGGCAACATTTCAATTTCCTTGCAGCTTCTAGTGTATTTTAGGGGCTTCCATGAAATGTCCATTGATTTCATAAATTGCATAAATACCTTTGCATTAACATAGATGAAAATGTAACTTTTAAGGCCCATGACAAAAATGTTCTTTAAAAAAAAATTAAGTTAAAATAGGTTTATTTTTCTTAAATTAAGAGTTACTTCTCAAAAAAAGAAAACATCTTGTTTCTGAAACTTTTATGAGCATTCTAGACTATGGTGATATTGTGTATATGAGTCTCCCAGCTCATTATATCCATTGGTCACTGTCTATCATGGAGCAATTGCATTTGTCACATGTATCAAAGCCCTCACCCACTGTTACACTTTGTATACAGTGTAAAGTTAAATCAAATTCCTGCTTCAGCTGCAGAGGTAGTTTCCCCAGTGAAAGCAGAACACTTTTGTTCTTTTTTTGTCCCATCCAGGTCCTTTGTGAGGAAGCTGAAAAAAAAAACAATTACCCCAGTTTTACCTTTAACTAAAAGAAATTCTTATTCGAGTGTAATCTCTGAGCTGACTAGCGTTTGGTGCCACTTAACTACTCTAGAAGCTTGTGGGGCTTCCCCTTCTGGAGTGAAGCGAAATGCTGGTCTTGTACTGCTTCTCAAAGTAAATAGTTTAGTGAGATCACTGTTAATTTTAATTCTAGCTGTAGGTCTGTAGGCCCAACAGTGAAATCGCTGCAATAGCCTTTTGTAATTGAAAGAATTTCCAGAGTAGCGACAAGCGCTCATTTTTATTTCAATGTCACAAGGCCAGTAAAAATAAACCTGTAAAAATAAATCACCCAGGTGAATGTTTATGAAGTCCACTGAGGTAAGATACATTGCCCACACTTACCAGCAGATTAGGACATCCTTGTAGTGCCTCCAGTACTCCAGGAATACTGAAAGCTTCATAACCTCTGACACGTCTCCTTTCCAGGTACCGAGGGTGGAGACCATATAGCTGTTCCAAGTCAGGCATCTTCTTCAAAAGAATCAAAAAGCTTCTATCTGTAAAACCTAAGCATTAAACATATTCAAACTTGTGAATTGTTTATGAAAATATGAGGGCTCATTAAAGCACTATAACACTACAGTGAACCTTTATATTTCTTGCAATAGGGCAGAGCAAGAAATCACCATTTTTGATTTTGACAACACAAACATAAACCGACTGTGTTTCAGATTAGATTTGTACCACAAAGACTGATTCACACATAAAATCCCGTTGAATGAAAAATTCTTTTACATTGATTTATTCTTTTAATAAATAGATTAAAAGATAGATTGGAATAAGTGTTCAAACAGGCAGTTTTCTTGAGGCAAAACAATGTTTCCCTTGGAACACAGAGGGAATTCAAATAGCTTGTTTCAAACCTCCCATCCCACCTAAACCTTTACAACACAAATACTGTCAGCATGAGAGAATCTATATCCAAAGTAATAGTATCCCAAGACGCATTGTTGGCACATTCACAAGACTAACACTTTTTTACATTTTTTTTTTTTTTTTTTAAGAAAAAACATCTTCTATTACAATTTCAGCAAAGACGTCACAGTTTGTGCCTTTGCCCCTCACCTAAAACAATGCCCACACATTTGGGCACCATTACCATCTAACACAAAAAAATATACAACCAATGGGAACATTATGAAGAAATTGGTCCTAAACCATTGGCTTCTGAAGTGTAGAAACGTCTTAAAATATTTGTAGTTAGAAGTTACTTCTCATAGTTCACTCCCTATTTTGAGCATAATAAATTGTACAGCATTTTGCTGCAACTCACCAAAATGCATTCAGTTGAAATATTACACATGCAAACGAGTTAAGTAACTTCAGAATATAATGTGTTTAAATTTGATGCATTGAGTTTAATCCCATAACAAAAGTTATTTGCTGTATTATATAAAAAATAACAGCAGTTATTACATAGCAAGTTATTGACTACTTTCAATAACTTGAAAATATAATAGAAAATATTTTCGCTATTTTCACTTGAAAATAATAATTCAGGCTATTGTTGTTTTTTTTTGGCACCACTTGTAGCTTGACATGGGTAAAGGAGAAAATCTACAAAGATTTTGAATTTAAAATGGTTTAAATTATTTGTTATGACTGAAACTAAATGTTTCGTCAAAGGGGCTCTTACCTGAAGGCATGTACTCCCACCAGTGACCAGCACAAAGATCCACTATTTTGATCACTCTCAGGTACAGACTTACAGCTTCTCGAAGCTTTCTTGACAGACACTCCATGCACACAATATCCTTCATGGGAAGGTACCTAAAATAAAAAGAGAATGTTCTGAAAATACTTGCCATTCTAGGTTAGATCAAATATATGGTAGAGTTGGAACAATTAAAAAACAGTCCAACCTTTTATTTACATAATGCCAATTCACAAAATACAAAATATACAGATTACATGTCAAAAATATACAAATGTTTATTTTTTACATATAAAATCTCAAAAATTCACATTTCTGACATTTTATTTCTGGGACTTCAAAACTGGCAATATGATTGAGAAGAAACAAAATAAACACCAAACGAATGACGTTTATGTTTTATGTCAGAGACTAGTAATTGCTTGAATTTGTGTGGAGTTTGAGTTTTTTAAGTTGACATAGAATATTGATGTCTTTTTAAGTAAGTGGGATATTGATGTTTTGTGTTTGTTGAATGAAGTTAGTTTTATCCATTTAGATTTTTTTTTATTAATGCTGAGTGTCTGACACTTGGTGTGAAATAAACTAAACGTAACTCTGTCTCTATCTCTGTCTTTCTCGCTGTCTCTGTCTGATTTTGTCTCTCTTGCTGTATCTCTCTCTCTTTATATATATATATATATATATATATATATATATATATATATATATATATATATATATATATATATATATATATATATATATATATATATATATATATGAGAACCTATGCAGACTGTTCTGCATAGGCCTGAACCCCCTCAGCCAAATTATCAACTACGGATACCAACTCAAATGGGGCCAACATCAGTCACCTTCTATACATGGATGACATCAAGCTGTACGCCAAGAGTGAGCGAGACATCGACTCACTGATCCACACCACCAGGATCTACAGCACTGACATCGGGATGTCATTCGGACTAGAGAAGTGTGGTCGGCTGATCACAAAGAGGGGGAAGGTGATCCGCACAGAAGGAGTCTCACTCCCACAAGGAACAATAGCAGACATAGAGGACAGTTACAAGTACCTAGGTATACCACAAGCAAATGGCAACCTCGATGAGGCCACAAGGAAAGGAGCCACAGCTAAATACCTCCAACGAATAAGGCAAGTCCTGAGAAGCCAGCTCAATGGCAAGAACAAAATCTGTGCGATAAACAGCTATGCCCTGCCAGTAATCAGATACCCTGCTGGAATAATTAGCTGGCCAAAGGAGGAGATAAAAGCCACAGATATTAAGACTAGAAAGCTACTAACCATGCATGGAGGGTTCCATCCCAAATCCAGCACCCTGAGACTGTACACGAGCCGCAAGGACGGAGGCAGAGGACTAGTGAGTGTGAGAACCACTGTCCAGGACGAAACAACTAAGATCCATAAATACATCAGGGACAAAGCCTCAACAGACAATGTGCTCAGTGAATGTCTCAGACAACAGGGAACGGAGGTTGAGGTGCCAGAGATACCATCATGGGAGGACAAGCCCCTACATGGGATGTACCACCAGCAAATAACCCAAGTGGCTGATATCAGTAAATCCTACCAATGGCTGGAAAGCTGGACTCAAGGACAGCACAGAGGCCCTCATCCTGGCCGCCCAGGAACAGGCCCTAAACCAGAGCAATAGAGGCCCAGATCTACCACACCAGACAAGACCCAAGGTGTAGGTTGTGCAAGGAGGCCCCTGAGACAGTCCAGCACATAACAGCAGGGTGCAAGATACTGGCAGGGAAAGCGTACATGGAACGACATAACCAAGTGGCAGGCATAGTGTACAGAAACATCTGTGCAGAATATGGACTGGAAACCCCAAGATCAAAGTGGGGAACACCCCCAAAGGAGGTGGAGAACACCAGAGCTAAGATCCTGTGGGACTTCCAGATCCAGACAGACAGAATGTAATGGCGAACCAACCAGACATTGTCGTAGTGGATAAACATCAGAGGAAAGCCGTTGTGGTAGATGTAGCAATACCAAGTGATTGCAACATCAGGAAAAGGAGAAACTGGAGAAATACCAGGGCCTCAGGGAAGAACTGGAGAGGGCCTGGAAGGTGAAGACCACAGTGGTACCTGTGGTCATCGGGGCCCTCGGGGCAGTAACCCCCAAACTGGAGCAGTGGCTACAACAGATCCCAGGAACAACATCAGACATCTTAGTCCAGAAATGTGCAGTCCTTGGCACAGCCAAGATACTGCAGAACCCTCAAGCTCCCAGGCCTCTGGTAGAGGACAAGAACCACCCGCGGTGGGTGAGAAGGGAATTTTTTACACACACACACAGAAAGTAGAATAAATTCCAAATGCAGGTAATTTATTTGAAAACTAATTTAAGTCTTCGAGCTGCCCGTTTAAGATGCTGGTTATGTTCTTGTTGTTGTACTGCCGCTATGTGTTACTGGTAGTATTTATTTAATCGTTTCTGAACACTCACATCGAACTTCTGCGTAAAGCTGCAGCATCTAACTTAAGCAAAAAAAAAAAAGATTTTAGATATGTATTAAAATGTTCACAGTCCTAACATAAGAAAGATAATCTCTGAAAAATAATCATTCTCTTCTGCCTCCTCCCTGTGTTCTGCAGAATTACTCAGCTCATACAGAAACATCCAATGAGAACCAGCATTAATCAGCTGGTCAAGACGGCATTCCATATCCAGGGCGACGTTCAGATCAATGTCCGCTGAACCCTTAGTACAGATTGGCTGGCACGTTGTTCCAGAATAGACACCCGCTTTCGCAGGACTGCCGTAACATCGTGAAGCGTTTCACTGACTTTAGTCTGAACTTGAAGAGTTTGCTTCATGGCGGATACTGCAACGTGGCGCTGTTCCATTTTGCATAGCAAGCCGCAGACATCCATGTTGTTAAAAATCACAGGATTCAACTGGTCCAAGTAATTGGACACAAATCTGGGAATGTTGTCCCAGATTTGTCATTGTATTCGTTTAGCATTTTGAGACAGAATTATGAGTTTGATCTTTGAGTTTGACAAATTAGTAAATTGCAATTATAACTTATTGCTTTAGATTGGCAAATTAAACTATTCCCCCTCTCCCAGATTTTACTAAATCTAAGACAGAAACTGTAAGAGGTGCTGAAGTTTTGGCAGGAAAAATTTAATTCTACTCAAGCCCTTATACAGCCTTGGACCGGCCCTGCACAATGGGTTAAATCCACTGCACTGTGCACAGAGATGCGCAACAAAAGGGACATTTTATTTAACGTTACTAATGTGGCTTTAGTAGCTCTTCGTTTAGTGTTTATTCAGTTTTGAATAAGAGTCACAGAAACTGTTTTGGCTGTCCGAGTTTTTCAGATTTCCACCCGGCTGTGCACATTAACTCTGGCTGACTAAGTGGGAAAAGAATTTGAGAAAGTTTTCATCTAACCAAAAAAATAATACTCAAAATTGTAATAAAATATAAAACCAGCGTGATGCATGACTATGCCCGGTGCTCCTCACCGGGCAAAACCTGCATGATAAGGTTAATGGTGGGCCGTTAATCACAAACACACCAGGCAACCAGGAACACATACAAGAACTTTGCAGAGTGAGTGAGACAGATACAAAGCCACACGCTGGGCAATGTGCTGAGATGTAAATGCCGTACATAATTCTTTGTTCACAATTATAAATCATTCTCACTGCGCCTTCAACCTGCACCTCTGAAAGCACGACTTCAAATTATTCCTGCGGTTCACATAGAGCTGCGCAACCAGATCTAACACGTTTTGTTTTAAGTTATTACCCTGATATAGAGTTCTCCAAAGAGACATAATTCCTCACATATAGTTAATGTAAATATCCGTACACGTCAGCCTGTGTCCAGTTAGCCTGAAAGGAGATATGCGCAATCTGCTGCTGCAGCACGCGAGGCAGCACGCAGAGACGCCAGCTGTGTGATTGGTCCGCTCTCCGGTTTAAATGCATAATATAATATTATATTATATATATATATTATATATCTATCTATTATATATCTATATCTATATCTATATATATATTTATATCTATATATATATATATATATATATATATTTATATCTATATATATATATATATATATATATTTATATCTGTGTGTGTGTCTGTCTGTTAAGTGATTTTTTAAAGTTAAGCAAGTCAGTGGTTTTTATCATTAAAGATAAAAGGTTAATTTACTTGATGTGCGATCTCACATATAAAAGAGATTAATAAAGTCCTAGATTCTCTGTTCAACCAGTTGAATATTAATTAAACTCAGTAGAAATTAAATGCAACTGAATTAGCCTATGTCATAATTATCATTTAAAAATTGACGAGTAAAAATAGAAAACGTCAGTGTTTGACAGTCAGTCAAATGACAGTCAACAAAAGTGTCTAGAAATTCTAAAAAATTTAAATGAAAAATCTCTGTTGTGTACCTGAAAATATGACACAGAACTTCATGGGACAGCTCATTGATGTAGTCCTTGCGTTCAAAGGATGTCAGGGCTTGTTCCTCTACAATACTGCCTACTGAGGACTGAAGTTTAGAAGTCTTCTTCCTTGGTCCCATGGCTTCAGTGTCACCACCTTGCACACATTGAAATGAGCACTCGTCCCTGTGCTCTTAAGGGCCTTTTCACATGAATGAACCTCAGACCTATAAAAAAATAAACATTTATAACTACATTCAAACTTATTGTGATCAGCGACCGAAATTAATTAATTCTTTAATTTTTCTGTGAGGAGTCAATCCTAACTGAACAGTTACAAATGTCGGTACATCTACTCCAACCTACACTTTCTCCAATCAGTGTATGTAAATATATATAGGAAGTAAATACAAAAGTAGGGATGGGTCATGATAATGAGCCAGTGATATGCCAAAAGACAAAAACAAAAGTTATTATTTCAAAAAAATAAATAAATAAATAAAGGTTTTTAAAACCAAGGAAAACAAGTAACCAGTAAGGAAAGAAAAAACAAGTGCATACATGATCAAGAACAAAATACTTAGCTTACCGCTACGTGCTGTCAGATAGGGTCCACACATTGTCAAACAGAATTTTAAGTCCTACCTTACAGTAATTGCTAGAAATGTAGTAGACATATGAAGATTACTATTTTGTTGGACTTGAAGCAAGAACTTCATAAGGTTCTTGTGGATTTTTTTATTTTTTTTTACATGAATTGGTTTCTGATCTGCCTACTGCACTCATTGCTAAATTCGAGAATACATGTTATTTTGTACCAACAGTCCTAAAAATCATATAACTATATTGTCCATTGTGTAATGAAGTTAAAAATCAACTTCGAATTCTCTTTTCTGGACCAATACTACAAAATTTAAAATAGAACAGTACAAATTCTGTCAGACATCTTATGCCAGCTAGACATTTTTTATTCTTATTTAATTTTCTTATTTTTTAAACATTTTCATGACATACTGAAACAGTCATTATATTGCTGCAACCTCTCACCGCACCAATATGGCCACAACCAATGCAGGTAAAAGGGTATTAATCCTCTCACCTGCCAGATATTTCTACAGAATATTTGCGTTCCAAATTCTACAGGTCCCTCCATAAAAGAAAACACCTTCTCTGCCACCTGCCTTATGCCAGGCCTCAAATAAAAAGTAGGAAAAGCTCCGAGTTAGTACAAACAACTCTGGAACTGAGCAGAGTTACGGATATGTTGCAAAAGCAACTTGAATAAGGGTAACGGCTACCTGGCTTTCTGAACCCGAATGCCTCGCATATGCACATACTTGCCCCTGAACTTGCTTTGTGTTTTCTACCAACCTCGTTTTCTGAAATGAGGCCCAACAGTCAGTACCTCCTTTCAATCTGAATCAGCTCAAACGTAAATGCCGAGAAGTATTTAGCAAACCATTAGGAATTCAGTTCTAAAGTGCCATTTTCAGAACAATAATATTAAAAGTAATGCTTAAAAACATAATCAAACAGAAGAGTTATTGATGAAGAGAAAGAGCCTTACGTTCTAAACTCGCTCTTAAGCTGGGTCTCCCAGAGAATCCTAGTGGCAAGTTCCAGTTCCAGTCTCTGAAATCGTCTGGTAAGTCCAGCAAAACTGAAAAACAAATTTGTATGACCTAACAAACCTAACAGTGTAGGTTTTTCTGTTGGTGGTCCTTCTTTCCCGTCCGTAAAAGATTGTACATCCGGTTCTTCTGCTGCTCCTGCTTCTTCCTCTTCTTCTTCTTCTGCTGCTGTTTCTTCTTCTTCTTCTTTTTACCAACCAACTTAAGGTACATTTACCGCCACCGACCGGACTGGAGTGTGATCATCAATGATAGTCAGAGGGAATTTTATGATACACACGCATAAGTGTGCAAATTCACACACATACACATTCATTAACACATATATGTACATCTGTGCATGCACATGCATGCACTCATGATATCTTAAGGATTTAGTTTTTCATTTTTCTTTGAATTTCTCTTCACTTTTGCTTTTAGGAACTTTTAACTTAATAATATCCAATTTCAGGGGGCGTTTAGCTGATATATCTACTTCTTCATTTCTTTCAATACCTACATGTGCAGGAATCCAGACAAATCGAACAAGACATTTCTTATTATGTAAGTATTATGTAACGATCCATCCATTTATGTTCTGTACATTGTTGTCCCTAGTGGGGTCGGGAGGGGTGCTGGTGCTTATCTTCAGACAGGACAATCATGCACACACACACACACACACACACACACACACTCACACACACACACACACACACACACACACACACACACACACACACACACACACACACACACTCACACCTAGGGAGAATTTAGAAACCAGTTAACGTGACAGTCATTTTTGACAAACCTGACAGTTTTTTGACTAATCAATCAATCAATCAATCAAATTTTATTTATATAGCACATTTCAGCAGCAAGGCTTTTCAAAGTGCTTTACATAATAAACTCAAAAACACAAAGTCATGCAACATAGAATCAACAATCAAAAACTACATTAAGTCAAGTGCCATAACAATGCAAATAATACATGTTTAATATTTAACCTACGAAATTCAGTTAAACAGTGTTAATAACCTACAAATGCCCAAAAGAACCTGATGTAAAATATGTCAAGGAAATTTTCCAGTAAACTTCATTTTAAATGACCAAACTAATCCCAGTGGTTGGGTTAAATCAGTTATATAATGCCCGAAACATTCCACCATGTCTGTAGTTCTAACATTCTGCTCATCCTCCTTCTGTAGTAACTCAGAGTTCCACCAGAGGGCGAAAAAGATGGCGGAGAGAGCGGACGCGCTGTGATGAGCTCTGGGTAGCGAACTCCCAAAATAAATGATTAAACATCTTGGAAGTCCAGAAGAGACATCAAAAGGACCATATTTGTAAGTTAAAAGTGATAATACTGAATTGAAACGTCCATTGATAACGGGAAAACAACTCTAAGCTAAAAGGAAAACAACGTGGATAATGGCTAACAGCAAAGCTAAGAAGGCCTTGATTACTCATGACTACTGTATGGATACTGATGCTAAAGGAACTAAAAACGCCTTAACATCGCCATGCAAACCTCCTGTACCGCAGAAGAAAACAAAAGGGGACGAGGAGATCAGTTCAGGCGCATCCAATACCAAAATTTTGGAAGCAGTTGAGAATCTACAGAAAATGATGCTAAACTTTGGAGAAGAAATGAAACGAAACACGCTCTCCATTGCAGATATTGCTAAAGCAGTGGAGTTTAACAACGCCGAAATTCAGGACTGCAAAGATACAATCGTAAAACAGGAAGTTGAGATTACACAGCTTAAAACTATAAATGCCGAGCTGACAAAGAAGGTTCAGGAGATTGAAAGAAAAGCGGCAGAATCAGAGCGTTACAAACGAAGATGGAATCTACGCATTAACGGATTAAAAGAGGAAAAGGAGGAAGACACAAGACAGAAAGTTGCGAATGTTGTTAAGCAGATCATGCCTCACTGGAAAGAGAAGATGGACTTTATTCTCGACATGGTACACCGCCTCGGCCCGACCAACACCAACCGCCCACGGCAGATTATTGTCCAGTTTACAGGTCGAATCTTCAGGGATGAACTCTGGAGATCCACTAAACAGCACCCCATCTGCAGAGAGCTCAACATCAGGTTCTCGGAGGACCTTAGCAAAGAAGACCGGGAGGCAAGATTGGCAGTATGGCCTAAAGTGGAACAAGCACGGAGAGCTGGGAAAAAGGCGATTTTCAAAGGTCCGTATGCCTTTATCGATGGACAACGAGTTGTTCCTTAAGATCACAATAGTTCTACATAACATGTCTGGCTTCAGATAATTTTTCTATGTTCAGGAGTTTTGCTACTTATAGTTCAATCCTTTTAAGGTAAACCCACTCGATTCTGTTCTACACTTTATCTTGTGTCGTTGATTTTTTTATGTTTAACTTGAAAAGTGAAATTTCGTTCATTTCTATAAATGCAAGGGGCTTAAGAGATCTAACTAAAAGGAAAAGTTTATTTTTATTTTGTAAAGGGCAAAATGCAAATTTAATTTTCTTACAAGAAACTCATTCTAAACAGGAAGATAATGTCTTTTGGTCTAAACAATGGGGAGATGAAGTTTATTTCTGTAATGGTTCTTCAAGATCAGCAGGGGTCGCTATTCTTCTTAAGAACTTTAAAGGTCAGATATTATCAAATAAAATGGATGAATTTGGTCACTGGATATTTCTTACTATCTGTTTGGATAACATAATTCTTATTTTGTTAAACATATATGGTTATAACAACCAAACCCAAAACAAATTATTATTTGAGGAAATATCATTGAACTTAGATCACCTGAAATCACTTTATTCAACCAAAAATGTTATAATTGGTGGGGATCTCAATCTTGTTTATGATGAATTCCTTGATAGATGGCCCTCTAGACATAATTCAAGTTACCCTAACATAACTCTTAACAATTTTTGCAGTGAACAAAATCTGATTGACGTATGGCGACATTTAAATCCCAACTGTACTCAATTTTCATGGTTTAGCTCAAGTAGCAAATCAAGACTTGATTATTGGCTGGTATCTAACGAATTATTATCCAATAAAATCAACTCAGACATATCTGCTGCACCGTTGACTGACCATAGTCTTATTTCTTTACAAATGAAACCTCAAGACTGGAAATCAAATTCAAGTAAATATTGGAAATTTAATTGTAGTCTCCTTAAAAATGATACTTACTGTCAAAATATCAAAGATTTAATCCTAGATATTAAGAATTCTGATGAATTAAGTAGTCCGAGTCAAAAATGGGAATTCTTAAAATATAAAATCAGACAATTTTCTATCTTATTCAGTAAACAAATTAAAAAAGATATTCAAAAGAAAGAACTAGATATTATACAACAACTTAATTTATATTGCAATAAGTCCAATCCTTCAATAGAAGACAAACAAAAAATTCAAATTCTCCAACCCCAATTAGATGAAATGTATATCCAGAGGGCCAAAGGGGCTTTTATTAGATCAAGAGCGAGATGGATTGAAGAAGGAGAAAAAAACACGGCCTATTTTTGTAATCTGGAAAAAAAAAGACAACAACAGAACTCTATCAAATCCTTAATTATAAATGATATGGAAACTGACAATGAAGAATTAATATCAGCTGAAATTTTTAAATTCTATAACAAATTATATACCTCCAAGTTTTCAGAATCACATTCTAACAATTTTTTAAAACAAATTGAATCATTTATCCCTAAAATTGAGGATGACTACAAGAAAACATGTGACAAGCAAATTACAATAGAAGAACTTGATAAGGCTGTTAATCGTTTATCAATAAATAAAGCACCGGGTCCAGATGGACTTACGGGAAACTTTTATAAACACTTTTGGGACGACATTAAAATGTTACTTCTTCATGTTTTTACAGATATCTTTAAAAATTACTCTATACCTACTACAATGAATCAAGGAATTATTATATGTATCCCCAAACCAGGTAAAGACCCTAGATTTATTGAAAATAGAAGACCTATTACACTCAGAAATTCTGATTATAAATTACTAACATACGTATTTACCATGCGTCTCCAAACAGGAATCTCAAACATTATTGCAGAAACACAATCTGGATTCTTAAAAGGAAGGTCAATCCACAACAATATCAGGCTGGTAAAGGACCTGATTGAATATAGAGACATAATCCAAGACGATGGCTTTCTTCTTTTCTTGACTTTTATAAAGCCTTTGACTCGGTGGAACATCAATTCTTATTCTCAGTTCTTGAACATTTTGGTTTTGGAGCCAATTTTATTAACTTAATTAGAGGTTTATATCAAAACACTAATAGTTGTGTATTACTACCTAAAGGCACCACAGCCAGATTTAACATTAATGTTGGAATTCCTCAAGGGTGTCCCATCTCCCCATATCTATTTAATTTAGTTGCAGAAATGTTAGCAATCTATCTTAAAAACTGTGCAGACATTGAGAAATTAGATGTTTTTGGTACAGAATTAATCATTAGCCAGTTAGCAGATGACACCACCATTTTCTTAAAAAATGACAAACAGGTTCCAATTGTAATTGATAAAATAAAATTTTTCTCTGAGGCTTCGGGATTAACACTAAATCTAAAAAAATGTGAACTTATAGCCATCCATGACACTCCCCTAAAAGAAATATCCAGCATTCCAATCAAATCTGAAATTAAATATTTGGGCACTATAATAACCAAAACCCAGGTAACAACTTTAAATATTGAAAACAAGGTTAAAGAATGTAAATCCAAACTTAACTCATGGCTCCAACGAGACCTCTCTATCTTAGGACGCATTTATCTTACGAAAATGGAAAGTTTATCAAGATTAATTTACTCAACCTATAGTACTGCAATCCCAAATAGTTTAACTAAAACTATTAACCAAATGAACATGAACTTTATTTGGAGGAACAGGCCACACTACCTACGGAAAAGTCATATGGTGAAAGAAATCAAAGATGGCGGTCTGAAAGTAATTGACTTTGAAAGCTTTAACGGAACCCTTAAGATTAATTGGTTGAAATCCTGGGTTAAAAATTCTCAATTATTTTGGTATTGCGTCCCTAATTATGTATTTAACAAAATTGGTGGTTTAAAACTTGTACTTCTAGCTGATTTCAATATTCATAAATTGCCAATTAAACTATCAGAGTTCCATAAACAAGTATTACTATACTGGAAAATGCTCTATGTACATAACTACTCGCCACACTCCTCTATCATATGGAATAACAGATTCATATTACATCGCGGTAAATCCTTATTTTACAAGGATTGGATGAAGAAGAATATTTGGTCCATTATACACTTAATGGATGCTAATGGTTGCATATTAAACTATGAACAACTATGTGAACAATATCAATTCTTCCCCCCAAGAGCTGAATTTACCAAATTAGTCAATGCCTTTCCGAACCAATTTATTAACCAAGTTAAAAATTTGATAACATATAATCCGATTACCCCACAATTACCCGATTTATTTATTAATGGAATCTCATTCACTGACCAAAAGTTTGATAACCACACAATTAGAAACTGTCTAAACAATACTTTGTTCCCTGGGAAAATAAATAGAAATAACATTCTTTGCAAGTTTGATAATAAATCAATTGAGAGGTTAAGATCCCTTTATCTTAAACTCCCTATTCAACCTAAAGCTAAAGAAACACACTTTAAAATTTTAAATGCAATTTACCCTTCAAAAGAATTATTAAAAAATCGATTTAATATTGATGACAATAAGTGCTCCTTTTGTGAACGAGATATTGAAACGATTGACCACATCTTCTATGAATGCAACCAAACCAAAACATTTTGGATTTGCTTAGAAAGATGGATCAGTTCCAAATTCACACTTCCTGAATCTATTTCTAGAGATATGGTAACTTTTGGAGTATTATTAATAAACAAAACTATGGAACTTTGTTGTAACTTAATATTTTGTTTGGCAAAATTCTTTATTCATAAACAAAGAGTGCTGAGATCATCCCCAGTCTTTAACATCTTTTTATCTGAATTTAAGTTATATATGAAAGCTTTGAATTGTATTGACTCTTATGAATCCCTGACTGAAATATTAATGGAATTGCCCACTGATGTATATTAATCCTAATTTATGAATCCCCTTGCTGCCTTTGTTAGTTACTGTTACACTATTACTAATTGTTATACTAATCTCTTATTGTCAATGTTACTTTATATTTCCACTTTAAATATGCCTCTATTAGATATGTCTTATACAGAATTGCACTAATGTAATTGCCTTATTTGTTTGTAATTACCTTGTTTAAAAAAAAAAAAATTGTTCATGTAATATTATGGGGATGTACTGTCTATGTATATAACCCCTGCTGGAAGTCATTATTGTATTTGTATTGTTTTGTCTTCTGTTTCTCAATAAAGATCCATTTAAAAAAAAAAAAAAAAAAAAAAAAAAAAAAACTCAGAGTTCCACCATCATTGTAGTTCTTAACTGCCAACTCAGCCCTCCTCTGTAGTGAGAGTTCTGCCATGTCTGGAGTTCTGACATATCATCAGTTCTAAAGTGGAGCTCAGCTCTCAGCCAGCTGTCATGTGTGCTTGTGAAACAGAGAGGTGGAGAAGGAATTCTATCTTTGTGAGATACCCAGTCAGTTTTTCTGGAAAAAGCAGTCCGAACAAGTCCGACAAAGGCAGTGTTTCTCAACCTATTTTGGGCCAGCGCCCCCCTAACGATTACCAAGGTTCCTCACTGCGCCCCAGAAAAGAAATTGCAGGCTACTTTGCAGTGAATATTATTTTATTGTGAATAAAATAATGATTTTAAAATAAAATAGTGACACTGTAAACATCACTATTGTTGATGTTTTGATTTTTATGGTTGTTTCTGTATTTATCATCTAGATTAATTTCCCAGAGAAAAAAAAGCCATCTGAATAGAAATTATTTTTACAGGCGTCTACAAAAAATGCAATGTTAAAATTAGTAAACCTATCAGGAACTAATCAGAGTGGGGGGCAGAGGGGAATCTTGTTCTGTGCAATTTTCTGATGTTAATTGCTAAATCTTGCACAAAATGACCAGATAAAAGATGTGCAACAATGGCAGTTTAAACTTTGATCTACTTGTAAAATGACAGTGTTCTGCGACATTAAAACATAGAGAGAACTGCAACTACATTAATCATAACTCTTCTCTGAGGTGTTTCTGTCAATTTCTGGTGGTGCCTCTCAGTGCTGCCTTCAGGAGAACAGAACAGGAGTGAAGCTTGCATCACCCACCAATTCAGCTGGCCCGACTCCGAAGCAGGAACCTAAAAAGCAGGAACCTAAAAAGCAGGAACCTAAAAAGCAGGGACCTAAAAAGCAGGAACCTAAAAAGCAGGAACCTAAAAAGCAGGAACCTAAAAAGCAGGGCCAGCCTCGAAAAAAAAAAAAAGGCTGGAAAGCGATTCGAGCCGAGCCGGTGGAAAAGAGACAATATACTTCTGTTGTTGAAATCTAAACTGATTTGGAAAATGAAAAGGTTTCATGTTTCTTCTTTTTTTTGAGTTCCACGTCCTTGATAAGAGCAACTGCCTATAGAGGGCAGCACGCATTCAAGCGAAACATGTTGAAGAACAATAAAACGGAAGCAAAGTCCAGGAAATATGGAGGACCCGGAGTTATCTTTCACTTTGGCTTATACCGTGTTTGCTGTTTGTCTTATCTTTACACCGAACGAATTCCGCGCAGCAGGTTTAACAATCCAAAATGCGTTTTCGCCCTGGCTGGGCAGTGAGGATATTGACTTCATCGGGCACCATTTGAGGAGGACCAGCCTCACTGTACTGATCCACAGCGCTCTTCCTCTAGGTTAGCTGTTAGCTGACTCTTGGGAACAAACTTTCAGATTACAGAACGTCGTTCCGGTAATCTTGTTCATTAAAAATCTAAATCACATAGAACTGGTATGCTTTCATGCATACAACATGGGTATTCTTTCCAGTATATATTATGATTGCATATTTAGATAATAAATATATTGTTTATTATTTCTAACTACATATATTTAATATTTTCCCAGTAAATATCATGAAATATTTACTGGAATATTAGATATTTTATGAAAAGCATACCCATGTTGTTATTTTCCCCAGGTTACTTCATGGGAATGTGTGTTGCTGCCCCAGAAAAGGACCTTGTATCTGTTCAGCAGGTAGGGGCTGTTTTCATTAGTATTTGGGATTCAAATCAAACACAATAGATGATCATATTCACCCTCTAATATTCATAGTTGGTCTACCTGTCGTGCAAGATTTATAAGAACCAGAACTGTTTTGAAACACAAGTGAAGCAATATGTTACAGTCTGACACCCTAAGCTTTCAACAATCAAGTGACACATTAGAGTACAGTGTATTTGACAAAATTTGAAATAACTGTTTTTGCATGATCTTGTGTCATTTCAGATCATTTAAATTAAATTCAAGTCAGATTCCTGGCTGAGTCAGAGATCTCACTCCGCTCTGAACAGTGTTAAATCGGGCCAAGTCAGCACACTAAGCCTCCAAGATATATAAATATGTTCTTAAATTGGCACCCTGTGGATTCTTGGATACCTGTGATGTTGCTCATTATTCAAGTTTAGAGAGATCAGTAATGCATACATTGCAGATTTGAAGTAATGCATATTAAAATATAAACTGCATTTTTAATTCGTTGGTTTAATTCCTGAATTAACCCCACAAATGAACAAATTTAGAAAAATTCCACCCAACTGGAAAACTAGGTGTAGATTTTAGAATGGAGAACTGCCACACTTCATCATGATTCCTTTTTCATTTAAATTCACTCCATATCATACTTGTCATAAGTATTCAAAACAACAGCGATATTTATGGTTTTGAGCTAATTTAAAGTCTGCACAATTTATCAGTTTTCTCACATTTCTCTCTGAGATACTATACAAATACTGAAGATCACTGAGGTTATATGTACCACAGATTAACACAGAAATACAACAATGTCTGAGTCAAACAGACTGTGGACATGTTGATAGAGTGTTGACACTAGTGCATAATTCTGCACAAACAAACAATTTGGCACAGGAAGGAAATTTGAATTATTTGGGCCTGATGTACTTGACCGATATAACCTGCAGGTAACAGTGACTACCATATCAGGTGCTTAACACCCTTTCCAAGCCTCCAGAATGCAGAAGCACTTAAGTACTGTTCACTCCTACATGCACTCAAATGTGTGCATATAGGCCTCCTAAACTGACAGTGGTGGTGTGTTCCTTTTATTTTTCATTCCACTATTGTGGTTATCAAAAATTAGATAAAAATCAAGTTAAGTTTATTTATTCAAGTTGGGAAGTTTTCTATCTAATCTGAGCCCTATTGTATTGTGTTTCACCAGATTAGTGACGGCTGGAGAGTTTTTCTCTTTCTCTCTGTGAGCCTTCAATTGACCAGCTGGCTGCTTGTGGTTTACTGGCGCTGCTGCAATTGGCACAACCATCCCATCAGCAGGACACTTAAAGCTCATGCACAGCTTCCTTACTCCACTTCTGGCCAGGTGGCAGCCAGCATCAACAGAGAGTTCAGACAAATAGACAAAGTTGTGACAGGAGTGCCTGGAGCCCGTGTTATTGTTACAGACAGCTGGATTCTGAAGGTGAGTGTAACAGTGATCTCTTCAAAACTAGGTTGATAGTTTTGAAGAGATTTCAAAACTATCAAGGAAAAAACAGCTTTATTCCTCAAACAAATGCGCTTCTGACAACTTGCATATTAATAGTTCATTGAATTTGCTAAAGGTCTGTCAAAATTCCTTTGTCTTCAACTTTTAGCACAGTTAGTTTCATTCCTTTATATGGCCCTTTTCAGAGTTTTTTTTTTCTTTTGTCTGAGTGGGGTTTTGTATATAAGGTCTTGCCGTGATCAAAACTAGAGGCGGTTCAAAAAAATATTTGTGTTATTTTGATGACAACCTTTTTTTTGGCGAGACATACATGGTAATAAGGTGTGAATAATTAAGATTAAGAATCTTTTTAAGGGAGACCAGGTTATGATGAACAGCAACAGGTGCTGGTTACAAATACTACATACCAGTAACATCCACAAAATCTACCTCGAAAAAAAGTTTTAATTCCTACAGGCTGTCAAACGTTTACATGTTGTACATGCACTTAATCTGAAAATTTAAGTGAACATTCTATCTAATCTAACGCAGATTAATCAAACTACTACTACTATCTTCTGTGGAGGGTTTCATAATTCTGGGGGCAGCGGCCTGTCAGTTGTATATGTTGATAGGCGGATTTGTTGTAAATTTGATGAGAATATGACTGGATAATTTAACTTATTAATTATTGAATCATATTTATTCCATCCATCTGTCCATTTTCTGACACCCTTGTCCCTAATGAGATCACGAGGTGCTGGTGCCCATCTTCAGCTGACGTTCTGGGCGAGAGGCGGGGCACACCCTGGACAGGTCGCCAATCTGTCGCACATAAATACATCACTTTTATTGATGTAGCCATTAATTATTTAATGGTATTTGTGGCAGCTCACCCTTATGCAATGAACGGAACAGCTTTTAGCACTCTTAACAACTAGACAAGCTATACATTACTGTAGGACATTGTTGAAAATAGGACACAGATCTCATGTTGACATGGTGAATGACTCACACCAGAATATTTCTATCCAGAGAAGATATCAAGACAACCAGCATCTCTATGGATTGTGGTTGGGCATAGAAAGAAACACTGCGATGCAACCAGATGGCTGTGCTCGGGATCAAACATAACGGACAGGAAAAAGTCTTTCAACTTCCCAAAGATGCAGCTGCCTTTTTGGATGGAGCCCTTCTGGGACGTATCCATCTGATTGAGATGAACATTTTCCCCCGCCTTTTGTATTGCTTTCAGATGCTGCCATTGAAGTTATCAAGGAAGATTAGTGCAACTTTAAATAGTTCCAATTTATCTTGGATTTGGCATAACAACAATAACAGATACAGTTTAAAAGGGAGGATCAGCTGCACCCTCATTTCCTGTTTACCTATAGGCTGCATAGTGTAGGTTTCTTTTGGAATGGTGCACACAAAATATTGACTCAATGTGGCTCAGTTGCGAATCAGCTGCTTTAGGTAGAGTGCCTACCGACAGCAGGTACCCTGCCTTTTTGTAACCCTTTTTGTAAAGGCTTACAAAATCTGTTACACATCTCTTATGCTAGAGCTGTGGTGCTGGTAAATATTCTTTTATTAAACATCTGGTATAAATTCAGGAAAATGGAAAAAGTATGACAGTTGTTTCTCCTCGATAACTCTTACTTATGAGAATCCCAACTTTCAACCTGGACTTTGAACTGGTCTTGCTGACTGGAAGCGCAGAAGTATAAAAATTGTGGGAGACATGATTCAATGGAGGCTCAATTCTGCCCTCAATGATCTCAATGTAGACAATTCTGGGAGAGTAAAAGGCAAATGGAAAACCGCTGTGGGTATAATAGAGATTGAGGACTGAGAGACCTTGAGTAACCACCCCTCAAAGGTTCTGGTGTCAAACTCCTTTAGGGGGAAACAAAAAGTGTTAGGAGTGATCTATGGCCTATCTTGTATAGGCTCCTAAGGCCTGACATTGGATGAATCCAACGTTGTGAGAACTGAGTATCAAACGTCAATCCGCTGTTTAATTCACTGCTTGTGGACTTCCCCTATATTCAAAGATTTTGGGGGATAATAGCTCCACAGTTTGTTATAATTTTTAAGCGCAATATGTTTCTAAGTGTCAGAACATGTTTGTTGGGATTGAGTGAGCATTATTGTGCCTGGAAATGCATTCTGTCCATATGAATCAGTTTTAAAGCTCCCACCCTCAACCAGTGGAAGCTGACTGGTTGGTATTATCCCGTATGAAGTGTTCTCTTCACTGTTAAAGGACAAGCCCTTTTTTATTTGATCTGACCTGGGATCCATTCATTACCTATGGGTGCCACTGCATCCCACAGGATGAGATCAGGACTTACACACCTGACCTGGATGGAGTGAGAGTCTGATATTCAAATGATCTCAAACCTTACTATATTTGATGTATGCTGTACTAGGCACTGCCACCGTAGAATAACTTCGTTAACTCAATCAATCTTGATATTATTAGTTTCATGCTGTGCTCCACAGTAAAGGAGGAAACCGTAAAAGTACAACTCAAAACCAATTCTTTCTCGCGCTCTGTATCAGCGCAGCAATGCACAAACTCGTTGCCATATCAATTCATATACCATATATATATTCATATATCATTCAATACCACAAAAAAATCACTCAAATATTTTCCACACAAAGAGCAGATCATTCAGTCTGTTGCAGTTATATAGTTTTAGGCTTAATGTTTATTTTGTGATTATTAATAAGCGGTTGCTGTGGTAAGAGGAGAAAACTATAAATATATTGCTGGAGGCTAGATCCATGGTGAGCTCGCTGTTATTCAGTAACAGTTACTGTCTCTTACTCTGCAGTTGTGAGGTCACAATGTCTGGGATCATGAGCGCCCCCTGCCGTGAGGCAAGAGAACTGCCTGTCTCACCTCGAATCTGTTCTGTGTCGTTTATGATCGCTCCTCAGCACATAAATCATGTTACACACATAGTTGGTGACATAAAACTCTGTACATCATATACATAAGCTAAATTATGGAAAATCAGTTCATATATGAAATGTTTTTGGCCATTTTATTGACGACATAGGAGCATGTTCACTTAGAATGGTAGTCAGTGTAGTTAACGAGGGGTTGCACAATCCCAGGTGAGGTTCAGCTTGCTGCTGGTTTGCAAGGGAGTGCATTGGCATTAGGTTTTTCCCTCAAATAAGCATTTAGCTTTTTTTTATTTATTAGTTACGTTTAGTGCGTTAATGGAGTGAGTTAAACTAAGACAACATGCCATTCATACCCCACTTGCCACTGACAGCCCTTGGGATCATTTTAGCTTACACACTTATGTTTGCATACTTTAAGTATTCAGTTCATTATAACATTGATACTCCACATGCTAATTTCTTACATGATAGCTAAGCTCCGTATTGATGCTAATTTTTAGGATCAGACCGCTGGGTTCCAACCGATGGGCACATTTTGGCAGGACCCGTTTAAATTTCTTCCAACATTTTCGAGTTTTTCTGTTAATCCTCTGTTTCTCTCATCGGCCCTCAGCAATGTCAGTTCATCTGCTTCATTTTTCTTTGCTTATTTAGCCGTCCGAAACAGACCAGGTGCTCCATGATTATTTTTGAAACTTCTATACCTACAACAAATGCTAATGGTGGTTTTACCTCAAATGCATTATTTTCTTGGTCTTATAGAGGAATTTTAATTGCATTTTAAGCTCATCTGACTCTTGTCTATTAGTAAAAGCAGTTATACAAAAACGTCAGCTCTCTTTTGCTGTTTGTAGGTGACCACATATCACATTGACATGGCCTTACAAAGCGATTGTCATGTGACTGTGACAGATTCCAGGCAGCATCAGCTAAGCCCAGATTCACCTTCTCCCATAGAGATCCTGAGCTTGAGGGTGGAGAGCATTAACCCTACAGTCAGACCATTCAATATTAGGTGTGTGTATGTGCTTGTACACAATTCATTCAATAATTCTGTTTTATTGTTTAGTGACTAATTGGTTATTTTTTTGTTTTCAGTCTTAACTCAACAGATTATACTGATTTGAGGGTAAAGCTCAGAGCTCCCATCAGAACTTCTCCCAATGTTGTGATCCACCAAACAATGAGTGAACTCTTTCTGGAAACCTTCAGAGCTCAGGTGGAGCTCAATCAACGATACACACTCCCCAGTGGGCAGGTAGTACTCTGAATCTCTGAGATTTTGTGCAACAACCACAAAGAAATGTACACAAATGCATTTTGCTTACTCTTCCTATATGTACAGGAAGTGGAACCCTGTATCGGCTGCATGCAAGTTCCAGCAAGTACCAAGTTGGTTAGACTCTGCCAGACAACGGGTAAGAGCTTACTACATATGTGAGTTTCTGACATTATTTATGCTTATGTAGGAAACACTGACATGTTTTTTTTTTCTTAGAAAGAGATAAGAAATCACTTCTTAAATTAAAGCTGATATAGTATCTCTTCAGTGCAAATAATGGGAAGACTGTGTTCATATTTGGGTCTGTAATAACCAACCATTGTCTGTATCTCAACTACAGGAATAGACAATGAATCAGAGTGCCAGCAGTGTTTCTGCAGACCCATGTGGTGCCTCTTTTGTTTGGGTCGATGGTTTGCCAGTCGCCAGGACCAACAAAGACCTCAGACTTGGTTATCCAGCAAGGTTCCTTGCCCTACATGCAGAGCCAAATTCTGCATACTAGATGTTTGTATGGTCCACTGACCCACAATATTAAAATGACATATTCTCAGATAAACCTACATCTGTGTCAAGCAAAGAAGCCATATAGCAGCACTGAACGAAACACTGCCTTCATTATGTGGCCTTACTCATGAACTACAAATGTATTCTACTGTGTCAAATGATCTACAACACTCAGATCACATACCCTACAAAATAAGAACCATCATAACATATTTTTCACATCAGGTAATTGCTGTTTTGTATTATAGGTTTTATATGGCTTGTTTATAACCTGTCATATATATACAGTATATATGTACACACACACACACAATTGGGTTCAAAATAAAAGCAGTCCCACCTCATTAGCAAGATAAATCACTGTTTTTGTTTAAATTACAATTCCTACACTACAAGTAAGTCTATAGGTCTGTAGGAGGTTTAGTAAAGGTATAGAAAACCAACAGACTCAACAGGCATGATACGCAAGGTGCTGATTCTGTGAAACTGAATCATGTACTGAAAGGGGTGTGTTCAAAAAGTAGCAGTGCTGAGTTCAATTAGTGAGGTCATTGATTTTGTGAAACAAAAAAAAACATGTGTTAAACAGGTGACCCTTACCACCAGCTGCATAAGCTGGATGTGCATGTTCTTGAAAAACAGAGTAACATGGGTCTTTCAAGACATTGTTCAGAAAAAGAGCATTCTTTGATCAAAAATTTAGAAAAGAGGGGAAAACCTATAAAGTGTAGAAAATGATAGGCTATTCAGCTAAAGTGGTATCAAATGCTTTAAAATGGCAGCAAAAACCACAAAGTTGAGGAAGAAAAAAAAACTATTGAAATGGATTGGAGAATAACCAAAATGGCAAAGACCAATGATCAGCTCCAGCAGGATCAAAGAAGATTTCCGATTGCCTGAGTGTACTGCAACAATTAGACGATGTTTCTGTGAAGCAACAATAACAGCAAGAAGCCCCACAAAGTCCCATTGTTAAAAAAATACATGTACTGAAGTGGCTACAATTTGCCAAAGAACATATTCACTGGCCTAAAAAGAAACATACATCAGTCGAAATATTTTGTCGACTGATGAAAGTAAAACTGTTCTTCTTAGATCTATGGGCCAGTTTTGCAGACGTCCTGCAAACTCTGAATTCAAGCCACGGTACACAGTGGCTTGGTGGTTCAAGCATTATGATATGAGGATATTTCTCATACTGTGGTGTTGGTCCTATTTGTCGCATAACAGATCATGGATCAGTTTGAGTACATCAGAATACTGGAATAAGTCATAATGCCGTATGTTGAAGAGGAAACGCCCTTGAGTAAGATGTAAGATGAGTAAGATGTTGCAACAAATACACCAGGAAGCGAGCAAAATCATGTCTCCAGACAAACAGATTTTAAGTAAATGAGTGGCCAGCACAATCCCCGGACCTTAATGCCATGGAAAAATGCTGTTCATGAGGCAAAACCAAGAGATACCAAAAGGTATTGTGGAACATAGTACAGTTGTCCAGGGCTGCAATACCTGTTGACCAGTGCCAGAAGCTGGTTGACTTCATGTACTGTGGATGTGAAGCAGTTATCAGAAACCATGGTTATGCAACTAAATATTAGTTTATGATTCTCAGGAAAGATGACTCTTTCCAGCGTTTCTGTTTATAAAGTTTCTTTTTGAATTTGTAAAGAAGAATGTAAACACTGCTATTTTTTGAACATTGTATTTCTTGACTTTCTATAAAATATGGCAATTACTTTTTCCTCTTTTTTGCTGTGACAAAGCCTTTGTGTTCATTATAAACAATTTGAAGAATTTTGACGTTTACTGACCTTTTTAAAAACACTGCCATTATTATGAACATATATCTCTGATAAGAAGTAAGAGACCACTGCATAGTAGTCCTATTCTATAAATTATTGACAAAATTCCAAGAAAAAATTAAGTATTTATTTGCAGAAAATGAGAAATAGTCAAAATCACAAAAAATATTCAGTGCTGTCAGACCTCAAGTAATACAAAGAAAACAAGTTCTTATCCATTTAGAAACAACAATATGGAAGTAAATATGTGCCATCAGGATTTGAATAAAAAATGCCTCTGAATTTTCAACGTTAAAAAATTCAGTGATAAAAAATTCGCTGTTAAAAATTCAACGTCTAAAAATTCTCTGTAAAAAAAATTCAACGTCTAAAAATTCGCTGTTAAAAATGGCAAGGTTACTTCAGGTCACAGACATGCGCAATGGACGTCAGATGCCAACACCCAGCCAATCACAAGACGCCACGTCATAGAGAAATACCAGCATCAGGGAGGCTGGCGACTATGGAGGCGAACGCTAACCCAAAGGTGAGTTTAATGCTTTCATATTTCTGTACTACATTTCATTTTGCGTCTGAGGTTTGATACATTATCTTAAAGCTAGATTTAAAACACGGGTTTGGTTTGGTCCGTTGTTAATCTTACAGCATGTAGCGCAGGCATATAACGTCTCGCTACCTCCTAGCATCCAGCCCCTCCTAGCCTCCTAGCCTCCAGCCCCTCCCCGCTGTCCCTCACCCAACTTCCCCCGTTTTATTTAAAAAAGAAAGAAACTTGGATCTTTAAAGAGAACTGATGAGTGGTTGTTTGTATCTTGTCTTGGGTGAGACTGAGACAGGCGGTCTTAGTAAAGTCCAAATTTTTCAGGAGATGCTACTGCTCTTCACCATGGCCTAGCAAAGATACATACAGGCTTCAGATAGAGACGCGCATCCCAGGCTGAACAGTGTCAATGAGGATGAATGAAAGCATCATTAGTTTACATATTAACTAATGTAATAAGTTAATATGGCTGCCTTGTGTGCTTCAAGGAAGGGCTGTGAACACTTCCGACATTAACTATACCCACAACCCCATTCTGTTCAGCTACTGTACTGTTAATGTGACTTCATTTATGAATGAATTAATGAATTTATTGTCATTACGACATTATAAAAAATACTAGTTACCTACCAAACTGTAGATTTACTTGTGTTTGATATAGTTTCTACAATTTTAACGGGAGAAGAGCACAGTAAGATTGCCATCCTTTTTGTAAAGTACGGAAGAATTCACTTATGAATGAAGCAATAATTTTATTGTCATTATAACATCATCCAAAATACTGCTTTTCTTATCTGACGAGTATTGATATAGAATATTAATTGCTACAACACGTTGTCCTGTTACCTAGTAACACTATAAACAATCCCCTTTGTTTTCTCAGTTCATTTTAACTCATTTTGAAGAAAACATGCTTCTAAGTATGCCAGCTAACTAATTTTAGATTAAATATCATAATTTAATAATTGTGTCTGTTTTGTCAAGTAAAGCACTTTAAAATGTTTTGTATATTAAATATGCTACACAAAAAAAATGTCCCAGTCTAAGGAGAAATATTTTTGAAATTTACAGAGGAGGTGATAAAAGTTTTTGTTTTATTATTGCAATATTGTATTTACATAAAATTTTGACAGAATTTTATTAATTGTAGCTGAGTCGTCAATATTAGTCTATAGAAGACTCGGGTGCAATTAAAATTCCCACTATTTTGTATCTCCACAATATATTTTTGGTGACAAAGAATGTTTGAGCTTTGCTAAAATTTGTCATTTTTGTTGTATTAATTGGCAAATCTTTGTTTTCCAGGGTGTACAAATTCCAGAAATTGTAAGGAAGGACAGCGGGTTTCCTCTTCACGAGTCAAACGTCACAGTACCAAACTCTAATTTGCAACTGACTGATGAACAAATGACAGCCTAAAGAAATGCAGTAAACCCAAAAGCCACATCACATCTTCTGAATGTGACATTTATATTGCTGCAGTTCAGTTTTGTGAGCAGTTTTTTACTATGTGAAAGTTGTCTTCAAAATAAGACTTCCGCTTTTCAAAATGAATCATGCTTTGAATTTAATTATTTTTCACGTTACCTTTTTGTAATTATGTTCAATCAAGTTAAATTCTGTGTATAATAATTGTATAAATCGTGCTTAACATCTGACTGTATATAGATAACTAATCATAATCAGGATTTTGTCTGTGATTAAATTCAAAGCATGACTTATTTTGAAGAGCGGAAATCTTCACATTTATAAAATGTAAAGGAAAATGCTGATTATGTTACCATAAATGTAAATTTTAGTGCTTTTATGGAAGTTGTTACAGAACTAAAGTGTTTGATTTGATTGTTTTTTTTCTTACCTCAAAAGGAAGCTAATAGGTACATTTGTCCATTGTTGTAGTACTTTAAATTTCTGGCATCATAAGAATCAGAAAGTTAGTTTGTCTTAGGTAATTTATTTTGTAATACTTCAAGCATAGATGAACTCATGTAAGTACATTCAATAAAATTTTGCATAAAAACAATTTCAGTTTCATATTTAAAACTGCCTGTACAAACAGTACAGGACAAATGAAGTATCTACTCTGAACATTGTTATTCTAATTCCTCTAGTTTTGTCAAAATCAGATATATGATTTTGACAAAACTAGAGGAATTGAGAGTACAAATAATATACATGATATATGAGTATGCAGAGCCATGTCTTTTTCTGTCTCTTAAGTCCATCTTCAACAGCCAGGGGTTCTCCGTTGCAGGTTTTTGGAGGAGATGGTCTGCACAGCGAGAAAAGGCCTTTGAAGCATTGCATATGTTATACCAGTCTAAGAGAAAAAAACATAAGTTAATGTAGTTACAGGAAAAAGTTCAAATTTCATATGGTAATTGAAGAGCTAGTGCATCAAAAACAAATACCAAAGTAAGGTCAGGGTAAAAAGATAATTTTTTAAAAACGTGTTTAATACAAAGTGAGTAGTGAATTTTTAACAGCGAATTTTTTATCACTGAATTTTTTTACGTTGAAAATTCAGAGGCATTTTTTATTCAAATCCTGATGGCACATATTTACTTCCATACAACAACTATCAGGTTTTCAGTGGAGTTCAGTGCAGTCTTTTTTACAGAGATGTATTTAAATACCTATGGTTATAATAATATTTTCATATTTTGGATGGAGTAGCTCATCAACTAATAAGCAATTTCCACTTGGGGATCTATAAAGTATATTCTACCTAACTATTAAAATTTGTCACTGTACACATGTAAAATGAGATCAAAGTTTGCAAACAGAACCTTCTAATTAACTATTTATCAGTTAATTGCTTTGGTGGAAATCCCAAGCTTTAAAATCTGATTGCCCAAAGGTAAAATTGTAACTGCAGTTTAAAAAAAAAAAAGACATGTTTTTTTTAAATCAATATAATTTATTTATAATCTCAAAAATATGGAATGTTTAAAAACTGCTAATTGAAGTAGCTATGGAAATGAACATTTGCAATCACTTTAAGTACTTAACAAGCATACAATTAAGATTTTCCACAATTTCATAACTATATATATAGAAGAGCAGAATAGTACATCAATGTAGTGCACAAACAAATGTAAATAACGACATAGCTATCACAGTACCAGTTAATACTGTCGCTGAAAACAGATTAGTTCTTTTTGCTTTTTGTCACATTTAAATGTTTCAATGTGTTTATATATTTTATGACTTTTGTTGAGGCGCTTACCAAGGTCAAATACACACATTTGCTTCTACACACATTACATTCTCATACTTTCACACAAAGGCCTTTGTATTTGTAACAGACACAGAAACTGAATCATCTCCTCACTCCCATCTCAAGCAAATAGAGATTTAGGCGACGCAGGACATCGGATGACCACTGGGCGTGTTCTTAGATCATAAGCAACAAATCTTCCCGTTTTTCTGACATTCTGTATCGACTCGGGGCCCCTGGTTTTCACTTCTAGTCTGTGATGGTAAGCGTCTCTTTTTTAGCGCTAAAAAAGAATAAAAAACGTAAAGATGTCTGATTGCTTTATGTTGGCTGATTTGTTGCTCGTGCGCTTGCACGTTTTTGGTCTATCGGGTTTAGAATAAATGATGGTTTTCACAACACTTTCAAATGTAGTTTTTTTATGGGTAAAAAAACCGATCAAAACCATAGTTTTAACAGTTTCAAAGGACAAACAAAACATACATTTCACAGTATGAAATGAAACATTTTGCCCTAACCCTAAAAACTGGTTAGCGATGCACGATATTATTGGCATGGTTTTGGCATTGGCCGATATTAACTGTAAAATTTTATATCGGATATGAGCCATTCGATATAAAAGGCGTTGTTTTTATATGTGAATTTCTGATTTAGAGCAGCAAGACATATGGACAAGTTTAAGTTAAAGAATAACGGATTCCACCTTGAATGGTTTATTCCAGATGTGTTTATTATGTAGGAATTTGTCAAGTAGGTGGTCTGACACAATAGACAAATAATAATCAGCATAGTATTATAAACGAAACATAACACAAATGCTACACGCAAAATATTGTTTCAGTCAAACTGTCCCAAAATCCTAATAACAAATCAACTAAACCGATAACATAACCACTATGTTTGTTTGTTTTTCTGAATACATTAAAGAGTAAATGTATCAAACTGTTTTGTAGAACAGTTGCTGTTACGTGATTGTTAAAATCATTACAAGTTTCCACCGCTCTAACCTGATTTTTGGGCCGCATCACGCTGGTTTTAAGGGACGTGAGCGTCGGTGCAACCGGAGGAAGACGCACACCGACACATCTGTGCAGCGGGAGACTTGACTTGATTGAGTGTTTACAAGTAGCAAAAAAATCAAGAAAAATAAAAGTCATTAAACGGCAATCAAAGTTTGCCCCAGAGCCTCAAGTTGTGCGTTTTTGGAACTGGATCGGAACTTGCATCCAGGACACGTCGCCCGGTCAGAGAGGATCCGGAAGGGAAAGAAAGACGCTCCCGATGAGTTCTGGACTTTTCTTTTCTTTTGGGGGACTTTTGGTGCTACTACTCTCTTTTCTCATCTTTTTGGCTTTTTTTTTCTCGGATTTTTCATTTTGGATTGGGACTTTGGATGAAAACGGGGAAATACTTTCCAGGACTATGTTTTGACAATATGGGATCTTTTATAGACATTATTCTCATTAAAAAAGAGCGGACATTTTTCTACATTTATTTATTTAGGGATTTTTTTTCCTGACATAAACTGAGTGGTTTAAATCTAACCTATAATTATTTTTGAAGGATTTTTGGTTACTGATATCAGAATAGCTATTATTATTTCTTAGTATTGTGGGGTTGTTGTGTTTTTTTAATAAATCATTGTTGTTAAAATCAACAAATTTTATACTGAGTGGTTGGATATTTAATTTCTTATCCAATTAAATGGCATAACATATTTTTTGTGACTTAAGTATATTGTGAGTTCGCTTTAAATCAAGCCGAATTTTAAAAACGCAAATCAGCATATCTTAGTGGACGGAGCTGTAAGACGGAAAAACTTCAGCACATTCAGAAATACTCAGCTATACCAAACCCACACAACAAGTAATCAAGCTCACCGTCCGGCATTCACACAGAACGACAAACAGACATGAAGACAAAATCTGTGTGCAGCTGCTCCGAGGAAAAAAATGCAGAAAAGTGTCGCTGCTGCTCAACGTCGCACATCTGTGGTGCATTCAAGGGTGTCTGTACAACTGCGATGAGTTCAATAATATAAGAAATTAGAACTCACAACGGCAGAACGGCAAACCGCAATACCATAATACACAGACTTAGCATAAACAGTGTGGGCTTTCTAATAATCTGACATTCCAGTGACGATGCCTACAGCACATTACAATGTCAAATGTGCATGGTTTGAATGTGAAATGTCATAGACAGAAAATATTATGAATAAATTTGACTTTACTCATGATGCAAGTTGAAAGTATTAAAACATTTTTCAACCTCATTTTTAGCATTTGCATTTGGTAGCAGAGTAAATTGAGAAAGAGAATGCAGCTTTCACTATTCCACTGCAGAGAAAGCTATATAGTTTCCGTAAGTAGGTGTAGGAAATAATATCGGTATTGGTATTTGAAATATCGGCATATCGCACAGTGACCAAAAATCTAATATTATACATTCTTAAAACTGACTCATGTTATGCTGCTATCAAGGATTTATGATTGCTGGCAGTGACTCTTAAACAGGATTTTCAGCCCACTCTTCTTTTCAGAATTGTTTGACTCTGTTTCTTACCGTCGTCCCAAAACTGCGGTTGTTCTTCAGAGATAACAGCTGCTTACAGCGCTGCTAAATCACAGTCGTTCCACTGCAAAACTTACCGGATATGTTTCTGCCACTGCTGGGGATTAATATCATAGATACGCTCTTCTGAGCAGCTCTCCACATCTAAATTATAATATTATTTTGGAGATTTCAGTGACATAAATCACGAGCCAATCAACAGATGCTGGAAGCTGTCAATCAAATTGTTCTGGTGGCGTACCTGGTTCAGTGCATCTGGTCCTACCCCTGAAGTAGGTATAAAAATCTGAGAACAGCAAGACAGAACAGCACCGAATCTTCCAATGGAAAATGAATGTTGCTGGGGTGGACCAGTTAGAGAAGGTCTAGTGGAAAAGCACCTGATCTTTTAATATGCTTTGGTGTACTAGATCACATGCCTGAAAATATGCCAGACATTTTATTTGACTGATTTCCTGATGGTGCAGGTTTCACAATTATCAAGCTTGGTAATATCTAAATTCAAATCAACTTTCTAAAAATTGAGGAAAATCTGCAATTTCATGAAGAAATCTCCAAGTGGGTGAATACATTTTTATTGTGTACATTAATGTGCTGGTCAGAAGTTTGGTCATTATTTCTTGTATGAATTTAAATTTCTCATTTGGAAAAAAGACAAATTGATCTTTTACAATAGTCAAAATCTACAATAATCATTACCGATACTGTAGCTCAGGGGTGTCAAACTCCAGTCCTCAAAGGCCAGTGTCCTACAACCTTTAGATGTGCCTCTGCTGCACCACACCTGGATAGAATAATCAGGTCATTAAGGCTCTGGAGAACTGATCTACACAAGGAGGAGGTAACTGAGACGTCTCATTCCTGTGTTTTGTACCTGCGGCACATCGAAAAACTGCAGGAAAGTGGCTCTTGAGGACTGGAGTTTGACACCTGTGTTGTAGCTGTTTGATTCTATTGGTACTTTCCATGGTTAACTTTGTATCTTGAACTATCTGACACAGACTCAGTTTCACAATTGGGTGTAAACAGACAATTTATGAAATGCATAAGTCAAACTTTTCATCCACTTCTTCCTCGAGTTGAAGAATCCGCCTCCAAGATCATCACTCCTAAAATAAAAAATACAAAACAGTACAAATTAAAAATTTGCCCATGAACTTTTAAGAGTTGTCAGAAGATTTTCTACCACATTTGTGAAATACGTAGGGGACCAGTTACTGGGGATTTTAGATCAAGTGATCGCTCCCCTCTTTCGAAATATCTAGTCTTCTTTCTAGATAAATATGTTGTTTTGTAATTCAAAAGCACAGTGTCTCATTGTTCATGTTAGGCCGTGTATTTAAATGCATGAGTTGGGATCAGTTCACACAGGTGTTGAGACCAGCCCTGGGTGTTGGAGAACACTTATGGAGTTTTAGTAGACAATAGCAGCCATCGGTTTGAAGAACATCATAAACATTCATAAATACATAACTTATGAATGTCTGTTAATTTCATTTTCAGGTAAGCTGAAGCAGTGAAAAGTTATCAACAGGCAAAACAGTTTCAACTATGCAACCCTTAAGTTGCAAAACTTCATCAGAAAAGTACGTTTTTGCAGTCATAATAGAGATACAATCATCTCAGTCAGAAATGCAGCTAAGGCTATGTTCACATTGCAAATTTGTACTGACCCAAAGCAGATTTTTTTGTGAAATTAGATGTTTTTGGCATGGTCTTTCACACTTTGAAATATATGCGACATGAACCTGAATGTATCCTGCAGTGCGGGGCGCAATAACGTCACAAAGAGTGGACTCAGTGTTTTGCACACCGCCATAAAAAAGAAGTGTTTGTTGAAGTCAATGTGAATGTTAATAGCAGAGGGTATCTTATAATTTTGAAGAAACGGCGAGTTTTTAAAGATGGCGAGTTGAGCGTCCATATTTTCTAGAGCTTGCAGTGCAAGTCCTAAATTCTACTCTTTGAAGTTTACTCTCCACTAAAATGACTGAAATGGCTTCACAGAACATTGTCACTCAAGCCTAGAATTGACTCAAAAAAGAAAGAAGCAAATTCTAAATCAGACCACAGCTACGACATGGACATCTCCACTTGAAATAAAAGAGACGCCAAACAAGATACCTGGAGAAAAGATACCTGGAGAAAAGCGACCCAGGTCAGTTAAAGAGAAAGAAGAGGAGGAAATATCTCTCAGAGATAGAATGAAAGGTAATTTGATGCTAGGAGAGAACGTCGGCAATATTGAACTGCAGGTGACACACAGCAGTTATGCTTGCTAGCCTAGCCAAGGCAGTGGATTTTAATGCTAACAAAGGTAAAGAATGCAAAGGTTAAAGAGCCAGAAGAATGCTGATCTTAAAAAGAGGCAAATAGAAGAAAAAAAGCTACAGAATGAGATGGAGCCTTTCCATAAAAGGCTTGAAGGAGGAGAAAGATGAAGATGTCAGGACTTTAGTCATACAGACTCTGAAGCACATCATTTCTGAATGAAGGATGGAGAACAAACACAGAAACATCATGCTATTTACACAAAGATTGTTGAAGGAAGAAATCTTGAAGAAGACCAAAAAATCCACTTATTGCAAGGAACTGGGCATCTGGTTTGCTGAAATGCTACCCAAAAAAGACTGGGAGGAGAGAAATAATGTGTGGCCGCAGATTTATCAAGCCACAGAAGAAGGTTGCCTATTTCAGTAGCACATAGTTTGGATATATTGATATATTGATCCAAATCAAACTGGATGATATGCATACTGAATAAGATAGAGATGTAGACTTTGTAAAAGGACATGATGCTGCTGCAACTCTTCAACGCTTCATTTTTTCTACAGTTAACTTAAAGAATATCATTTTGTGATGTTCAGTTAAATTGAGTTTTATTTTTATTTTCTATTCAAGGACCTTTGTTGTTTATAATGTCAAATAAGAAAATTTCATTTGATTCACTCAATGTTAGAGGTTTAAAGCACATAGTTAAAAGAAAAGCATTATTTTTGTTTTCGAAAGGACAAAAGTCAAACTGCTTTTTATTTCAAGAGACTCACTCCTCAAGTACAGATGAACCTTTTTGGGATAACCAATGGGCTGACATGGCTGAATTGGATTTGTTTCAATAATTTTCCTGGGGAAATTCTGACACAAAAGTGACATTAATCGATCATTTAGTGCTCATAATAATTAATGTTTATGGCTTTAATAATGACAATTTAAACTGAACTCTTGTAACATAACCACTATGTGTGTTTATTTTTTTCTAAATAAACACATTAAAGTGTAAATCTATCAGACTGTTTTGTAGAACAGTTGCTGTGATTTCATTGTGAAAATTATTCCTACTTTTTACTGTTCAAAACTGATGTTGGGGGGAATGCTGTTTTTAGGTGTGGGTGAAATTAGCGATCTCTAAAGTAAGTATAAAAATAGACATAAAAGCTATTGGAAATGAATGGCAGATTATTAGACAATAATTATTGTAATAGGATTTGAAAAAATATATAAAAGAAGTTTAAGCTGATTACTCGATTATAGATTATATGGATAAGAGGCAATTTTTGAAATACAAAATATGATTGGATTTCAGCAAAGAACTTTGGAAGATGGGAAAATGGCATGAGTGTAATTTATTCAGAGAAATTAATCAAATTTGTAACTACTGATTCAAATAATTCCACTTTAATTGAACTACAAGCTAAATTAAAGCTGCAAGCAGCCTCGAACGGCCCTCGCAGCCAAGCGCCGCTCCGGCCTATTGCCACCGCGGGGTATTAGCAACCATCGCCTCACGCCAGCCACCACAGAAGCTCTCACGCAGTTTTCTGCGCCTCCGCCCGCACCGCGGAAGCTGTTGCTCAGTTTCCATCAACGCTGCCCACGTGCTAACACAGAAGTTGTTGCGCAGTTTCTGCGCCCGTCCACCAGGTGGTACGCATCGATGCGTTCGGCTGCGCTCCTTGACGATGCCAAAAAAATGTGGTGCAGATTCATTGGTTTAGCGAGGAAATATAGCTGGCGGATTAATGTAGGGGGCGCAGTGGAGTCAAACTACGTTTCAATGCTGTTTTGCTCTTTAGAGGTCAACAAAGGTCATACGTATCCAATTTGGCGTCAGTCGGATGATCCACGTGTCATTTACAGCCGATCATATACACATGGCGAAGTACTACAGTTCGTCATTTTTCATCATTTTCAGCTGTGTTTCTAAAGCACTCTATTTCATTGTTGGAGTAATTCTTACTCAGATTGGCGAATTACTGAAATGGTTTGTAAGAAGTAAGAAAACGCTACATTTACTACATGATTTAATTCAACAAACATTATCTGAGACATTTCTATCCTTTTAGAAATTTCATGGCAACGCTCTCACAAAGTTTTCGCGCCCATCCGCCCGTGGATCTGTTTGTCATTGGTGGAGGAACACTGACACCTACTGGCGAAATACTGATATTGTTCTTCATCCTGTTTATCTGCTGTTTCATTTGTGGAGCAATACTGACCCCAAGTGGCGAATTACTGAAATGGTTTATAAACGGCAAAAATGGGATCAAAATCTGAACTTCAATCTAAAATGGCCGACTTCCTCTGGGGTTTAGACCATGGCTCCAAGAGACTTTTTTGTAAGTCCTGACATGGTACACATGTGTACAAAGTTTCGTAATTGTAGGTTAAAGCATGGCTTGGGGCTGATCATTTAAAATTTTCTAGGGGGCGCTATAGAGAAATTAGGCCACACCCTACAAATATTGTGATGGATTCCTGTCGGGGAGTGGATGAAGATCCATCCTTGTGAGTTTGGAGCAGCAGCTGCGCCCAAAAATGTGGAATTGAGAGCCAAACGTATGGCGATGGCGTTACAGGTCACTTCGCCACGCCGCCACGCCCAGCTGCTCCATCGAAGCTGGTCGGGGTTGGAATCCTCAACACACCAACATGTCTTCTGTGTCTGGGCACAGTTTCATATTGATGAGGTCAAAGGGGTCAGATAGCGACCATTCAAAGTAAAACATGACACTTCCTTTTCTCAGGGGGCGTGGCCTAAGTGATGTCATCATTCGACCATAGGGTATTGTAGGACACCCGATGATTATCAATCACAGAAACTTTGGTGCCTCTGTGAGTTTCTGTGTAGGAGATATAGCAGTTTATTTTTTTACGGCGAGTAGGTGAACTTTGACCCCTCCTAACCCCCCTTCAGCATTCTCAAAAACTCACCGTTTTGATAACTTTAGATGGGACATGCCTTATGAACAGACTGACCGAGTTTGAAGCCGATCAATCAAAATCCCTAGGAGGAGTTCGATCAAATACGGAGGCTGTAAACGGCAAAAATGGGGTCAAAATCTGAACTTCAATCTAAAATGGCCGACTTCCTCTGGGGTTTAGACCATGGCTCCAAGAGACTTTTTTGTAAGTCCTGACATGATACACATGTGTCCAAAGTTTCGTATTTGTAGGTTAAAGCATGGCTTGGGGCTGATCATTTAAAGTTTTCTAGGGGGCGCTATAGAGAAATTAGGCCACGCCCACCAAATATTGTGATGGATTCCTGTCGGGGAGTGGATGAGGATCCATCCTTGTGAGTTTGCAGCAGCTGGGCCCGAAAATGTGGAATTGAGAGCCAAACGTATGGCGATGGCGTTAGAGGTCACTTCGCCACGCCGCCACGCCCACCTGCTCCATTGAATCTGGTCGGGGTTGGAATCCTCAATACACCAACATGTCTTCTGTGTCTGGGCACAGTTTCATGTTGATGAGGTCAAAGGGGTCAGATAGCGAAGGTCCAAAGTAAAACATTACACTTCCTGTTCTCATGGGGCGTGGCCTAAGTGATGTCATCATTCGACCATAGGGTATTGTAGGACACCCGATGATGAACAATCACAGAAACTTTGGTGCCTCTGTGAGTTTCTGTGTAGGAGATATAGCAGTTTATTTTTTTATGGCGAGTAGGTGAACTTTGACCCCTGCTAACCCCCTTTCAGCATACTCAAAAACTCACCGTTTTGATAACTTTAGATGGGACATGCCTTATGAACAGACTGACCGAGTTTGAAGCCGATCAATCAAAATCCCTAGGAGGAGTTCGATCAATTACCAAGGCTGTAAACGGCAAAAATGGCCTCAACATTGGACCTTCAATTCAAAATGGCCGACTTCCTGTGATACTTGCACTATGACATTAATTGTAAATGTTGAGCATCTTGGGGAGCTCTACAAGTGTACCAAACTTCATGTCTCTACAATGAAGTAAGTGAATAGCAAAGGGTCCTTTGAAAATTTCTAGGTGGCGCTATTGAGCCATTTCTTGTGGAATTTTTGCGATGACTTTAAAATACGTAAATTTTAAACAGGCTTGAGGCCTCCGCCAAGTTTGGTGAGTTTTTGAATATGATAAAGCCCCCAAAAAGCCAATTCATTTGGAGGGAGAATCATAATAATAATTAAAGCTGCAAGCAGCCTCGAACGGCCCTCGCAGCCAAGCGCCGCTCCGGCCTATTGCCACCGCGGGGTACGAGCAACCGCCGCCTCACGCCAGCCACCACAGAAGCTCTCACGCAGTTTTCAGCTCCTCCGCCCGCACCGCGGAAGCTGTTGCTCAGATTCCATCAACGCTGGCCACGTGCTAACACAGAAGTTGTTGTGCAGTTTCTGTGCCCGTCCACCAGGCGGTACGCACTGATGCGTTCGGAGGCGCTCCTTGACGATGCAAAAAATGTGGTGCAGATTCATTGGTTTAGCGAGGAAATATAGCTGGCGGATTAATGTAGGACGCGCAGTGGAGTCAAAATATATTTCAATGCTGTTGTTCTCTTTAGAGGTCAACAAAGGTCATACGTATCCAATTTGGCGTCAGTCGGATGATCCACATGTCATATACAGCCGATCATATGCACATGGCGAAGTACTACAGTTCGTCATTTTTCATCATTTTCAGCTGTGTTTCTAAAGCACTCTATTTCATTGTTGGAGTAATACTTACTCAGAGTGTCGAATTACTGAAATGGTCTGTAAGAAGTAAGAAAACGCTACATTTACTGCATGATTTAATTCAACAAAAATTATCTGAGACATTTATATCCTTTTAGAAATCTCACGGCAACGCTCTCACAAAGTTTTCACGCTCATCCGCCCGTGGATTGGTGGAGGAACACTGACACCTACTGGCGAAATATTGATATTGTTCTTCATCCTGTTTATCTGCTGTTTCATTTGTGGAGCAATACTGAGCCCAAGTGGCGAATTACTGAAATGATTTATAAACGCCAAAAATGGGGTCAAAATCTGAACTTCAATCTAAAATGGCCGACTTCCTGTGGGGTTTAGACCATGGCTCCAAGAGACTTTTTTGTAAGTCCTGACATGGTACACATGTGTACAAAGTTTTGTAATTGTAGGTTAAAGCATGACTTGGGGCTGATCATTTAAAAGTTTCTAGGGGCGCTATAGAGAAATTATGCCACGCCCACCAAATATTCTGATGGATTCCTGTCAGGGAGTGGATGAGGATCCATCCTTGTGAGTGTGGAGCAGCTGGGCCTAAAAATGTGGAATTGAGAGCCAAATGTATGGCGATGGCGTTACAGGTCACTTCGCCACGCCGCCACGCCCACCTGCTCCATCGTAGCTGGTAGGGATTAGAATCCTCAATACACCAACATGTCTTCTGTGTCTGGGCACAGTTTCATGTTGATGAGGTCAAAGGGGTGAGATAGCGACCGTTAACAGTAAAACATTACACTTCCTGTTCTCAGGGGGCGTGGCTTAAGTGATGTCATCATTCGACCATAGGGTATTGTAGGACACCCGATGATGATCAATCACAGTAACTTTGGTGCCTCTGTGAGTTTCTGTGTAGGAATTATAGCAGTTTATGTTTTTATGGCGTGTAGGTGAACTTTGACCCCTGCTAACCCCCCTTCAGCATTCTCAAAAACTCACCGTTTTGATAACTTTAGATGGGACATGCCTTATGAACAGACTGACCGAGTTTGAAGCCGATCAATGGAAATCCCTAGGAGGAGTTCGATCAAATACGGATGCTGTAAACGGCAAAAATGGGGTCAAAATCTGAACTTCAATCTAAAATGGCCGACTTCCTGTGGGGTTTAGACCATGGCTCCAAGAGACTTTTTTGTAAGTCCTGACAAGGTACACATGTGTACAACGTTTCGTAATTGTAGGTTAAAGCATGGCTTGGGGCTGATCATTTAAAATTTTCTAGGGGGCGCTATAGAGAAATTAGGCCACGCCCACCAAATATTGTGATATTTGTCCTGTGATGAAGATCCATCCTTGGAGTTTGGAGCAGCTGGGACCGAAACTGTGGAATTGAGAGCAAAACGTATGCCGATGGCGTTACAGGTCACTTCGCCACGCTGCCACGCCCACCTGCTCCATCGAAGCTGGTCGGGGTTGGAATCCTCAATACACCAACATGTCTTCTGTGTCTGGGCACAGTTTCATGTTGATGAGGTCAAAGGGGTCAGATAGTGAAAGTTCACAGTAAAACATTACACTTCCTGTTCTCAGGGGGCGTGGCCAAAGTGATGTCATCATTCGACCATAGGGTATTGTAGGACACCCGATGATGATCAATCACAGTAACTTTGGTGCCTCTGTGAGTTTTGTGTAGGAGATATAGCAGTTTATTTTTTTACGGCGAGTAGGTGAACTTTGACCCCTGCTAACCCCCCTTCAGCATACTCAAAAACTCACCGTTTTGATAACTTTAGATGGGACATGCCTTATGAACAGACTGACCGAGTTTGAAGCCGATCAATCGAAATCCCTAGGAGGAGTTCGATCAAATACCAAGGCTGTAAACGGCAAAAATGGCCTCAAAATTGGACCTTCAATCCAAAATGGCTGACTTCCTGTGATACTTGCACTATGACATTAATTGTAAATTTTGAGCGTCCTGGGGAGCTCTACAAGTGTACCAAATTTCATGTCTCTAGGATAAAGTAAGTGAATAGCAATGGGTCCTTTGAAAATTTCTAGGTGGCGCTATTGAGCCATTTCTTGTGGGATTTTTTTGATGACCTTAAAAATCAAAATTTTTAAACAGGCTTAAGGCCTCCGCCAAGTTTGGTGAGTTTTCCAATATGATAAGGCCCCCAAAAAGCCCCCCAAAGAGGGGAAGAAAAATAATAATAATAATAATAATAATAATAATAATAATAATAATAATAATAATAAACAGTAGGAAAACAATAGGCCTTCGCAGCGCTTAGCTGCTCGGGCCTAATAATAATAATAATAAACAATAGGAAAACAATAGGCCTTCGCAGCGCTTAGCTGCTCGGGCCTAATGAGATGCTAAATGAGAAAACAGTCTTCATACTTTAGTTGCTTGGAAAAAGATAAAGGAACTCTATAACAACTTTATTGATAAATGGTGAGGATTGCAATAAAAGTAAGATGGTAGAAAAATAAGTTTTTAATTTCTTGTCTAATTTATACTCCACAAACTTTTCAATAGAAGACTCAAATCATCTCTTTGAGGAAATCCAAAACGAGATTCCACAAATTGAAAAGTCATTTAAGAATCTATGCAAATTTAATACTTTTGCCTTGTTTGTTTGTAAACTTATGGTCTAAATAAAGTATATATGAAAAAAAAAACGTATGATTTTAAAGTTGTTGTCCGATCAGAGGCAGCATATTAACAACTCAATCCTCATTATAGTTCATCATGGTTGTTGCTTTTCTTCTCGCTTGTGCACATCAGGACGCAGAATGTTTGTTAAAAATCAACAATTTTAACGTCAGATGAATGCGACTTGGCCATACAGACTCAAGTCACATTTGAAAAGATCAGATGTACATTAAATATCCAAGTGACCTGGATCGCATTAGGAAAAACTCTATTTTGTGCTGTTCAGACTGTCATGAAAAGATCAGATACTTGGTCACATTAAGGCGAAGAAAAATCAGAATTGGGTCATTGCAGGCTACGCACACCTGCAAGGATATTATCATAAGGTGCGCAATCATTAACTGCAAGAGCATAACCACATCTCCAGCGTGCATCACATGCATGTCACACAAAACCATCCCAAACATAAGCCACGCTTATTAAAGGCCACACACGCGTAATGTGCATTGTCCACTAAAACACGCGTAATGCGCATTGTCCACTAAAACACGCGTAATGCGCATTGCCCACTAAAACACGCGTAATGTGCATTTTCCACTAAAACACGCGTAATGCGCATTTTCCACTAAAACATGCGTAATGCGCATTGCCCACTAAAACACGCGTAATGCGCATTGCCCACTAAAACACGCGTAATGCGCATTGTCCACTAAAACACGCGTAATGCGCATTGCCCACTAAAACACGCGTAATGCGCATTGCCCACTAAAACACGCGTAATGCGCATTGTCCACTAAAACACGCGTAATGCGCATTGCCCACTAAAACACGCGTAATGCGCATTTTCCACTAAAACACGCGTAATGTGCATTTTCAACTAAAACACGCGTAATGCGCATTTTCCACTAAAACACGCGTAATGCGCATTTTCCACTAAAACATGCGTAATGCGCATTGCCCACTAAAACACGCGTAATGCGCATTGCCCACTAAAACACGCGTAATGCGCATTTTCCACTAAAACACGCGTAATGCGCATTTTCCACTAAAACACGCGTAATGCGCATTTTCCACTAAAACACGCGTAATGCGCATTTTCCACTAAAACACGCGTAATGCGCATTTTCCACTAAAACATGCGTAATGCGCATTTTCCACTAAAACACGCATAATGTACATTTTCCACTAAAACACGCGTAATGCGCATTGTCCACTAAAACACGCGTAATGCGCATTGCCCACTAAAACACGCGTAATGCGCATTTTCCACTAAAACACGCGTAATGCGCATTTTCCACTAAAACACGCGTAATGTACATTTTCCACTAAAACACGCGTAATGTGCATTTTCCACTAAAACACGCGTAATGCGCATTTTCCACTAAAACACGCGTAATGCGCATTTTCCACTAAAACACGCGTAATGTGCATTTTCCACTAAAACACGCGTAATGTACATTTTCCACTAAAACACGCGTAATGCGCATTTTCCACTAAAACACGCGTAATGCGCATTTTCCACTAAAACACGCGTAATGTGCATTTTCCACTAAAACACGCGTAATGTGCATTTTCCACTAAAACACGCGTAATGTACATTTTCCACTAAAACACGCGTAATGTGCATTTTCCACTAAAACACGCGTAATGCGCATTTTCCACTAAAACACGCGTAATGCGCATTTTCCACTAAAACACGCGTAATGCGCATTTTCCACTAAAACACGCGTAATGCGCATTGCCCACTAAAACACGCGTAATGCGCATTTTCCACTAAAACACGCGTAATGTGCATTTTCCACTAAAACACGCGTAATGTGCATTTTCCACTAAAACACGCGTAATGTGCATTTTCCACTAAAACACGCGTAATGTGCATTTTCCACTAAAACACGCATAATGTACATTTTCCACTAAAACACGCGTAATGTACATTTTCCACTAAAACACGCGTAATGTGCATTTTCCACTAAAACACGCGTAATGTACATTTTCCACTAAAACACGCGTAATGTGCATTTTCCACTAAAAAACGCGTAATGCGCATTTTCCACTAAAACACGCGTAATGCGCATTTTCCACTAAAACACGCGTAATGCGCATTGCCCACTAAAACACGCGTAATGCGCATTTTCCACTAAAACACGCGTAATGCGCATTTTCCACTAAAACACACGTAATGTGCATTTTCCACTAAAACACGCGTAATGCGCATTTTCCACTAAAACACGCGTAATGCGCATTTTCCACTAAAACACGCGTAATGCGCATTTTCCACTAAAACACGCGTAATGTACATTTTCCACTAAAACACGCGTAATGTGCATTTTCCACTAAAACACGCGTAATGTACATTTTCCACTAAAACACGCGTAATGTGCATTTTCCACTAAAACACGCGTAATGTGCATTTTCCACTAAAACACGCGTAATGCGCATTGCCCACTAAAACAGGCGTAATGCGCATTGCCCACTAAAACACGCGTAATGTACATTTTCCACTAAAACACGCGTAATGTGCATTTTCCACTAAAACACGCGTAATGTACATTTTCCACTAAAACACGCGTAATGTACATTTTCCACTAAAACACGCGTAATGCGCATTTTCCACTAAAACACGCGTAATGCGCATTTTCCACTAAAAACGCGTAATGCGCATTTTCCACTAAAACACGCGTAATGCGCATTTTCCACTAAAACACGCGTAATGCGCATTTTCCACTAAAACACGCGTAATGCGCATTGCCCACTAAAACACGCGTAATGCGCATTGCCCACTAAAAAGGCGTAATGCGCATTGCCCACTAAAACACGCGTAATGCGCATTGTCCACTAAAACACGCGTAATGCGCATTGCCCACTAAAACACGCGTAATGCGCATTGTCCACTAAAACACGCGTAATGCGCATTGCCCACTAAAACACGCGTAATGCGCATTTTCCACTAAAACACGCGTAATGTGCATTTTCAACTAAAACACGCGTAATGCGCATTTTCCACTAAAACGCGTAATGCGCATTGTCCACTAAAACACGCGTAATGCGCATTGCCCACTAAAACACGCGTAATGCGCATTGCCCACTAAAACACGCGTAATGCGCATTTTCCACTAAAACACGCGTAATGTGCATTTTCCACTAAAACACGCGTAATGCGCATTTTCCACTAAAACACGCGTAATGCGCATTTTCCACTAAAACACGCGTAATGCGCATTTTCCACTAAAACACGCGTAATGCGCATTTTCCACTAAAACACGCGTAATGTGCATTTTCCACTAAAACACGCGTAATGCGCATTGCCCACTAAAACAGGCGTAATGCGCATTGCCCACTAAAAACACGCGTAATGCGCATTTTCCACTAAAACACGCGTAATGCGCATTTTCCACTAAAACATGCGTAATGTGCATTTTCAACTAAAACACGCGTAATGTGCATTTTCCACTAAAACACGCGTAATGCGCATTTTCCACTAAAACATGCGTAATGCGCATTTTCCACTAAAACACGCGTAATGTGCATTTTCCACTAAAACACGCGTAATGTGCATTTTCCACTAAAACACGCGTAATGTACATTTTCCACTAAAACACGCGTAATGCGCATTTTCCACTAAAACACGCGTAATGCGCATTTTCCACTAAAACACGCGTAATGTGCATTTTCCACTAAAACACGCGTAATGTGCATTTTCCACTAAAACACGCGTAATGTACATTTTCCACTAAAACACGCGTAATGTGCATTTTCCACTAAAACACGCGTAATGCGCATTTTCCACTAAAACACGCGTAATGCGCATTTTCCACTAAAACACGCGTAATGCGCATTTTCCACTAAAACACGCGTAATGCGCATTGCCCACTAAAACACGCGTAATGCGCATTTTCCACTAAAACACGCGTAATGTGCATTTTCCACTAAAACACGCGTAATGTGCATTTTCCACTAAAACACGCGTAATGTGCATTTTCCACTAAAACACGCGTAATGTGCATTTTCCACTAAAACACGCATAATGTACATTTTCCACTAAAACACGCGTAATGTACATTTTCCACTAAAACACGCGTAATGTGCATTTTCCACTAAAACACGCGTAATGTACATTTTCCACTAAAACACGCGTAATGCGCATTTTCCACTAAAACACGCGTAATGCGCATTTTCCACTAAAACACGCGTAATGCGCATTTTCCACTAAAACACGCGTAATGCGCATTGCCCACTAAAACACGCGTAATGCGCATTTTCCACTAAAACACGCGTAATGCGCATTTTCCACTAAAACACACGTAATGTGCATTTTCCACTAAAACACGCGTAATGCGCATTTTCCACTAAAACACGCGTAATGCGCATTTTCCACTAAAACACGCGTAATGCGCATTTTCCACTAAAACACGCGTAATGTGCATTTTCCACTAAAACACGCGTAATGTGCATTTTCCACTAAAACACGCGTAATGTACATTTTCCACTAAAACACGCGTAATGTACATTTTCCACTAAAACACGCGTAATGTACATTTTCCACTAAAACACGCGTAATGCGCATTGCCCACTAAAACACGCGTAATGCGCATTGCCCACTAAAACACGCGTAATGTACATTTTCCACTAAAACACGCGTAATGTGCATTTTCCACTAAAACACGCGTAATGTACATTTTCCACTAAAACACGCGTAATGTACATTTTCCACTAAAACACGCGTAATGCGCATTTTCCACTAAAACACGCGTAATGCGCATTTTCCACTAAAACACGCGTAATGCGCATTTTCCACTAAAACACGCGTAATGCGCATTTTCCACTAAAACACGCGTAATGCGCATTTTCCACTAAAACACGCGTAATGTGCATTTTCCACTAAAACACGCGTAATGCGCATTTTCCACTAAAACACGCGTAATGCGCATTTTCCACTAAAACACGCGTAATGTGCATTTTCCACTAAAACACGCGTAATGTGCATTTTCCACTAAAACACGAGTAATGTGCATTTTCCACTAAAACACGCGTAATGTGCATTTTCCACTAAAACACGCGTAATGTGCATTTTCCACTAAAACACGCGTAATGCGCATTTTCCACTAAAACACGCGTAATGCGCATTTTCAACTAAAACACGCGTAATGTGCATTTTCCACTAAAACACACGTAATGCGCATTTTCCACTAAAACACGCGTAATGCGCATTTCCACTAAAACACGCGTAATGCGCATTTTCCACTAAAACACGCGTAATGCGCATTTTCCACTAAAACACGCGTAATGCGCATTTTCCACTAAAACACGCGTAATGTACATTTTCCACTAAAACACGCGTAATGCGCATTTCCCACTAAAACACGCGTAATGCGCATTTTCCACTAAAACACGCGTAATGCGCATTTTCCACTAAAACACGCGTAATGCGCATTTTCCACTAAAACAGCTTCTTTGTGGTTGTCTGAGACAACCAGAGGAGGAGAAAGTGAAGTAACAAAGTTTGCTTAATTTCTATTCTTTCGGCAAACATTTTTAACTCGATTTAAATGTTTAGCCGACAACCTCAGCACAATGTTCAGGAAGAGAGTGGGCAGATGGTTCTCTAACCATCTGCCCGACCTCCCAACCTCTTACCATTCTTTAGTTAATAAGCTCTTCAGTTCTCAAAAACACAAAAAAGCTCACAAACCAGCGACCCCACATTTGCGCATGCAGTACAAAGCTCAGGTTGGATCCAAACGACCGGAGGAGAACTACAGGAGGGAGCGCCTAGCCGCCAAATGAACAATATAAACTGACCAATAACATTTAGGCCTTGGTGTGCCCACCCCCTGAGACTCACACAAATGTGGGCTGCATAATGTTTTGACTCAAAAGATGTTTATTTTTCTCCACAATTTTGTCAACAGTAAAGAGGTAATGAAAAATCAAAAAACAATTTCAACAAATGCAACCCAGACATTTTTAGTGGAGGTTCATCAAAGTGACTCACTAAGTTAAATTTATAGTGACCCTCAAGTGTTGAGAATTTTATTTCAGTTCTACTTTTTATGTTCATTAGGATAAGGTTAGGGTTAGGATCTGCGAAAGTAATTTCTGAAGCCACATAGAAATTATTTGGCCTGATGGCCAGCCCTCTCTGGTTGCAGTATTAGCTATCGGCTGACTGACTTTGTTTATACCAATGTTTATACTACAAAGTGTCAGGAGATTTGCAATCAGTGGTTCTGAAAGTCATTAGGATGAAGCTCATTCAACCTTATGCTCCCTGTGGTTTGGGAATATATATAATAACTATTAATTTTAAGTGTACACATAGAATACCCAACCTCTTACCATTCTCTAGTTAGTTGGCAATGAATAAGTTGTCTAACCCAGCATAAGGGCTGGCCCAAGGCATAAGCAAACTAAGCAGCCGCTTGGGGCCACAGGTGGAGCCAAGAGGCCCCCTCAATGGAGCAGTTTTTTTTTTTTTTTAGTAATACTTTCTATGTCTTGATAATACAAAAACACACAATTTCGCTATGAAGTGACTGTTTGTACAATAATATATACAAACAGAAAATGTAAGTAGAAATCATTATTTTATGGATAAAAAGAAAAAAATAAATTGCTCTTTGGGTCCCCTGACGGCCGCGGTAGGTACCGTATGCTTCTCCGGTAACATGAACTGCAATGCAATGCGCAGAGCATCCAAACGTCCAAAGCTCCGGTCAGAAGTTAAATAAGCAAGAAAATGTCTCACAAAAGAACTTATCCTTCAGGTGGGAGAAAAGAAAGAGGAAGAATAGAAAAAACCCAAGATAAAGTTTTGCCTTATTACGTTTTGCCCAAGACAAAACGTAATAGATGTAATGTAAAAGATTTGTAAAGCTGCTAATAGAAAATTATCTTGAGCGGTCCAGTTCAACAGCCAAACATTTATACTAGGGTCTTTGTGTTTGTATGAAACTGAGTTTAATCTTTAAGTCGTTGATTCTCCAGGTTGGCTCTGTATGTTTCGGAGGTATTTTTGGCTTCAGAATGGCGTGTTTGATAAGATTTGATAACAATAATTAAAACTTCTCAACGTTTGACACTGTCTAGCAAAATATGTTTACATCAGGCTACATGGCTGCTACATTGATGAGCTGCTCTGTGCTGTTGTTGGGGATTTGTTGTTTGCTGCTGAGCAAAATCATTTTGTGTCTAAAACAAACATTATTTGTACATCAATTTCTAAGTTATGTGAAAATTATTTGAAGGTTCAGAATCAGTCCAGTATCAATCCACTTTCTCAAGGGAGAAAAACTCACCTGGTATAAATAACATTTTAAGCTATTGGAGTAACGCTTAAGAAAAATTACGTTAATCATAGAATGTCATGAATATGTCTGTAGGGCAGCATGACTGCAGTTTTCTGGCCAATCCCTGGCTTTCGATCATCAAGAACACATATGTCAAAGTCAAGGCCCGCGGGCCGGATTCATTATCTGTGGCCCCAGGATGATATTTAGTTACTATTAGAACCGGGCCGGAAGCCACAACCGCCCACTGGCATTTTACACTCACCAGCACTACATTCCCCACAATGCAATGGTAGCCTGCCAAGTCACTGAAGCACAAGCAGCTTCATTGTTCATCAACAATCAGAGCAGACATAGGCTTTCAGGTAACTAGTAACAAGTAACTAAGTCTAGGAAGGTACTATCAAACTTCTCAGAAACACACAAAGACAAGAATATGAACATCATAGAGCAGCACAATCATGCATGTTCAGTTTATATTGCATGCACTTTCATTTCTGTATTTATCTTGATATTAAGAAACATATTTAGTTTTTCAAAACAATTAATTTTTTTGTCTGTTTGCATGTGGAAAATGTTTTCCGTTGATGTAATTACTGACAGAGCCATAACAAAATATTGTTTTATTCATTTAAATATTAAATAATATACACTTTGTTGGGTCTTGGTTCAATAGTCTATGTACAATCATTTCAATATATTTTAATAAACGTTGAACCAGTCTGGCCCTCGGCTTGTAGCAAATTAGTTTTTTTTGTCCCTCGGTGAATTTGACTTTGACATCCCTGATCAAGAAGGTCGATGAGTTGGCAACAGTGGGGTGAATGTTGTTAACTGTAAATGTGCAGACCTAACCTGGTGGGCTGGTCTGTCAGTCACATCTCTGACTGTAGTGCAGAAGAGGACAGAGGCTGACAAAGATAAGATTAGGGGATAAGATGAGCTTCACGTCTAAGCATCAGCAGATCACAATCCCCCGAAATTAGTAAATCAGTTGGCCAATAAATGTATCCTACATTATACATGTATATAATGTAAACAGTAGTGCCAGAGATGCAATAAGTTTATAGCAGGTGTGTGAATGATCTAATGATCGTAGTGCTGATTACAGCCAGTCCACATTGTTAGCAAAACTAAAGGGCCCCAAAACCAAATTTTGCTAAGGAGACTTGGGTCGACCCTGCCCAAGATCACGGTCCTGCTGAAAAATAAATATACTAGGTGTGTTAAATTTGAATATACTTAAGAATACTTTAACTCAGACTAATCATGAGTATATTTCAAGTTCACTAAGAGTTAGTTATCTTAAAGTGGGACATTTTGGAACAACTAATTTTGTGCTTAATGTATTTTAATAGTATTTAAATAGTAGTAAAGCACAATTTAAAGTGCACTAAGTGTATTTTCACGTACTTTTTTTGAACAACTTAAGTTACACTTAGTATACTTTACGTATATTGCTTTTTATGTAATATAAAAGTGCATGATTAGTATATTTTGAGTGTACTATTTTTGTGATTGAATTACATTTAAAATATACATAGAATGTATTTTAAGAATATTGGCGTTATATTTCATCTGTTAGTAGAGTGATTACACATTTGGTCTACTAACATTTCTAATGAAGTACACTTTTAGTTACTTTATGTCTTGTTATTCTTTGTCACTTTTTACAGTTTGTACAATTCTGTGATAAGATATTGACAAATACAGAAGAAAAAAAACAAAAAACACAAAACAAAAAAAACAAGAAAAAAACCAAGAGGTCAAATCCAATTCTAAACAGGTGTGTTTTTAGTTGAGATTTAAAGGAAGTCAGTGTTTCTGCTGTTTTAAAGTTTTATGGAAATTTGTTCCAAATTTTTGGTGCATAGATGCTGAAAGCTGCTTCTCCTTGTTTGGTTCTGGTTCTGGGGATGCAGAGCAGAACCAGAACCAGAACTGTACATTTTCAGTATGTCGTGTAAACTTTGGAGGTGACTGTGATATGCCTTGGTTTTAGAATAGTGGCAGACTGATAGAAGATGAGACAGGAGGAAAATAGTCTGATAGAACTCAATGAAGAAGACCAGAGGAAAATGGAAAAACTGCCAGAGCTGAATAACATATTATTTATTGGGGTCTTATATCTTGAATTTTAAGTGTCTCTTTACTATTCCTGTGGTTTTTTTCAGTTTTTCCCATCATATTTTCTGCTCTTATTCTATCCAGATCTCTATGCCTGATCACTGTGGCTCTTCAGATGGAGGAGGGCTTGCAGATCCTGAGATGAGCTCAAGTTAGTGGACTGACTCATTGCAAACAAACAAAATGTCTTTACATATCCACTACATGACTTTACACATACACCTCATGTATTTCAGGACACCCATTTGTCCATTCATGCACAACATTCACATGTGGACAAAGTTGTCTATAACTTGTGTTAATAACTGAAAATGAACTTGTAAAAATCCGAAATGTTTTGAATTGCGTTACAACTGAATTCGAAAATGACAGGCCAGGATGTTAAAACAGCTTGATGCATCTGCAACTACAGTTGCACATATTCTTCTGAAATTTAAGGTCCACAGGAGTGTAGCCATTCTTTCTGTGGTTGCGGCCACAGAAAGAAAATTTTAGGACAAATTTAAGAGAATTATGATCTGAATGATGACCAAAAAGTCCAGAATAACCTCCACGGAAAGTAAAGGTCTAGGAGGACTTCATGTAAGATGACCAAGGAGGAAAACAAGTCATAAAAAGGTACATCTGCTCTATGGTCACAGACACAAAAATGCTAATAAGCTTCTATGATCATTTTAATTGAACCACAATTTAAAGCAGTATCTGACTTTCATCAACTCGTCAGTAAACAATTTTTTGTCAGTTTTAAGTTACTTCAGTTACCATTGTAGGCATTTGTTTTGTCATTTTTGTTTTTTTCTTCGAAGAGTTTTTGCAACGCTGGTGGCTCGTATTTTCGACAGTAGGCAGACAGGAAAGAGGGCGAGGAGAGGAGGGAATACATGCAGCAAGGGTCGCTGGGACTGGGAGTCGAACCTGCGATGTCCGCATCGAGCACTGAGGCCTCCAAACATGGCGTGTTTGGAGGCACGCCCCATGGGGGCGCCACCACAGCACGCCCCCATTGTAGGCTTTTTGGTCATGAACAGAGGGCTACCAACTATGTCGGTCATATGTATGCATGCTCACTTACAAAGTATGTACAGAATTTCCCCATATATTTCCAATTTTAGTTCTCTATTTTTAACAGCTATTATTATTATTACTGTTAGAAAACAACAGTTTGGAGAGACACATTCTTGCTTTTATATTGGATTTTTAATGTTTAAATACTAATAAATTTGTAAACTGTAACTGCCCCAGTTTCTTCCTTTTCTTTTTTTTGGATACATTTTTATCGCTGAGCTAAAAATGTCCCCTGATTTAGTCTCGGAAATATTGTCAACTTATCTTAAGACATAAAACTCTCGGTCTAAAAATCAGTGCCTCTCTGGCAAGAGTGGGACTGAGTAAAAACCTGCTAATTCGGAGATGTGTCAGGACTCTGAGTTTTTGATTCTCATTTTATTTAGCCTCATATTTTAGTTCACTTTAGTTCAACCCTTCATGGTCCTTTTCATATTATTACTATTGAAGTTATTTAGTCAAATAAGAATTGTCTTATTGCCTTCCTTGTTTTTCAGTCCTTTATAGTGGTTCTAGGTTTATTCTTTAGTTACCTTAGGTTCTGTCCTTGTTTGTCTGAGTCCATGTCAAGGATTCTTTTATGACTATAGTTTGATTCTATTTGATCCTTCTAATTATTTCTTATTCCAGCCTCCCTGCAGTGTTTCTGGTAATGTTCAGTTGTTCTTCCATGTCCGGGTTTATGTATATCTTCCTTTACTAATTCTAGTTAGGTTATTTCTTTGTATAGATCTTCTAGTTTCTTAATCTCTATGTTCTTATTGTTCGATCAGCCTAGTTTCAATTTTGGTTCAGTTATGGTTTCCCTCAGCTCTTTCTCTCCTATTTCATCAGGTTTTCTGTACCCTTCGTGTCTTTTGTATTAGTAGTATTTTTCAGTTCCCTGTATCCTCCCTTTTGTGTTCCCCGGTGCCATCTTCTCCCGCCCCTCAGCTAGCTTACTCACAACTCCAATCACTCTTCTCATTTAGCAAGGCCATTATTCCATTTACTATCTCCCAGTATTTAAGCTCCTCTATCCCAGTCACAACTCGCCTGTCCGTCTCGTCACCCTGATTAACACTACCCATGTTTCCCTCCCTGGATTACTTGTTGTTCCCTCATGTTTCCAGTTTGTTTTGTTTTTGGTTCTCTGATTTACTTGTACCCTTGGATTTTTGGATTTTAGTTGGTTTATTTTCTTCATTAAAACATTGAGTTATTTCTACGCCTACTGCCTGTTGGCTTTGGATCCACCGCCACACCACAACATGACAAGATGAAAAAAAATGGTTTCATGATATGATCTGTTTTAATGATGGATGGTTTGCTGGAAATGAGAGCTGCCTCACCTTCCTCTTTTTGCTCCTCCCTTCAGCCTGTAGGGTCCTGGTACACTGTTCCACACACTGAGAGAAGCTCACACTGCTGTGATCTGGACTGTAGTCAAGCTCAGCTAAGTGAGCCAAAGACAGAATGTAGTTGCAAGCAATACGTAATATAGCAAGCTTAGAAAGTTTCTGTCCATAGGAGTAGCATGGCACCTAGAGAAAACCAGAGACAAAAGTTAAGTAAGCTCTGGAAGCAGAAGGCAATAAACATACCTCAAATCTCTATAATAAAAAAATATATATTTTTAAGTTCTTTTAAGGAAAACTAAAGATGCATAAAACCTCTGCATCTGTAATCAGATAAAAACACAAGAACATTTCAAGTGTGTTATTTATTTAACCCCTTCACCAGCAGAACCAAAATCACCAAAAACATCTGAAAAGGTATACCCAAATTCAACCAGCTGTTGTACTTGGAACAATTTGGCGTACATGCAAAAGCTTGGTCTCATTATGAAGATCCATCCATTCAGTTTCTTACTACGTTAGCTGGAGATAGCAGTGGCTATCTCCAGCTAACGTTCCGGCCGAGAGGCGGGGTACAGCCTGGACAGGTCACCACACTGTGACCTGTCCAGGTCACAGTGTGGTGACCTGTTAAAGGATGTCATCCTTTAAGAGGATGACAAGCTATATTTTTTATTCTAGTGAAAAAATACTTTAACTGCATGTAGTTTGTAGCTATTACGTTTGTAACACAAAAGAAATTGAAAAATTTTGTTTCACCCAGATTTTTTATTTGTATTTCTTGTAAATGCACAGTGAGTGTTGAATGTATGCACTGGAAAATACAATAAATCTATAGAATATATTCTGCTCATGGATATCAAGACTGATCAAAATAGCACAAAAAGAAATGTCATTTTGGACATGTTTATTTCTAAGGCGTGCAGGTATTGTCCAAGTGTCCAAGTATTGTCCAAGTGTCCCATTTGGAGTCTCCAAATGGAGACTCCAAATGGGACACTTGAACAACATCTGATATACAAACTTCAAATGACTGTAACTCCTCAGTGCTTCAATATACAGTCATCAATGAGGCTCTAATGAAAGATAATGACCAGAGGAATCCTGAAGTAGACACAAGATCCCTGATAGTGGAAATTACTTATAATCATATAAATAAAATATATCTGTCAAATTTTGGATTTGAGAATACGAGAAACTTTTAGCAGGTTGCCGCCACCGTCAGAGCGGGCAGGGACTGAAAGAGAGGTGGTTAGTGTACAGTCAAACCTCCTCCCCCCTCTTGCGATATGCTACACCCCCTGCACTCGAGCTATACGGTAATCCCTTATCTTTTACCCCCCTGCCCCCCACCTTGTCCCCCTGCACCTTTCCCGGCACGGTACACTAACACCCCCGTTCCTCCCACCCATGCACACCCCCTATGCTAGCTCTGACATTACGCTAACACCCCCCACCCCCAATTCCTGCAACCATGGACACTCTTACGGTAAACTTGTACACTCTACCCACCTCGCTCTGACTGTAGCAGCAAATGACTAAAAGCTTCTGGTATTCTCAAATCCAAAACTTGTCAACACTGTTACGACCATAATAATCCACTCCTGTGAGTTGTGAAGTTCTGTTGAAGAAATGCATCAAGTTTCGACAAGTTCTGACAACGTGTCTCTCTGTTGGTGAGAAAAAGTCCTGTAAACACCGTTGCGCATGAGGATGCACAGAGCCTGACTTTGATGCAGCAAAGGCACATTATGAGTGATGGCGCATGCAGCGGATGGATTTATGTCAAAACAAACCTTAAAATGCCTTTCATCCTTATGACAGGACACGTGTTGGCTATACATCTTTGGCTTTAGATTTAGTCTCCGAGTTGACCAGTCAGAAATATTCCAGAAAGAACACAAGCATGTCAAAATGAGCTAAAGTCACTCTCTGGATATTATTGACTTGGGGAAAGCCATTTCATAGCATTATTGTTTGAATAATGAGTCTATCAAGAGGGGGGCTGCTTCATAATGGACACAGGCAGAGTTTAAAGAGGAGAAAAATGTAGAGAATTCAGACAAACTAGATTTAACCCCTGGATGGGACACTGCCAGTTAAGTGGTTAAATGTATTCATATTTTTCTTTAGCCCCTCAACTTTCAGCCAGCAGTGGCAGAGGACCAACCTGAGTCTGGCTCTGGTATCACTTGTTGCCTGTACACAAAGTTTTAATTCTTTATTGCTTGGATAGCAACAGAAATAATTTAAGTCAACCTTACCTCCGTGTAGTAATCTTTACCAAAATGTATTGTGTGCATTGTGGTATTTAAAAGCAAATTTGTTGTTAAATACCTTCAGACCTTCACTGAATTTTGCTGCTCAATGTAATTCTTAGATGTATCAAATCTTATACAACTTCCATATATGTTTCCATATTTGTATATGCACTTTAAAACCAGATAAATATATTTCTTATTTTATATTAATATTAAATGTACAACTGATTCCATACAGTTACAAATGAGATATAGGTAGAATTTGTACAACTATTTGAATTAAAGATATATATATATATATATAAAAAGAGTAAAACCTGTTTTCTTAGTGCCTCAAATGCAGCACTGATGGTGTGAACACGAGTCCTCTCCCTGGCATTGGCCAGTAGCCTTCTAGTCTGTTGGATAGCTTTGACCTCTGGAAGACGTGCCCGTGTGTCAGCATCAACTCCGACCTTCTTCCTTGGAGATTCCTAAGGACAGAAGATCAAAACGGGTGATCTAAACAAAGGCAGAACTTTCACTCAGGTCAGAAGTCTGGTTTTAAAACAGCTTCATAATAATTTTAGTGTCAGGGTTTCCATACCAGAAAACTAAAACTGTCTGTAGGTTGCAAGCAATACAAACAGCAAAAATGTGCATCAAAAATTAAAACAATTTCTATACAGTTTGTTGGAGATTTTATGTGAAAGATTAACACAAAGTAGCACTTATTTGTGAAGGAATCGCTTCAAACTTCTGAAAACATAACAAACACCTCGATTTATCCTGGAATCAGATTACAGTCAGGTGTCGAGCAGTTGCTGAATAGGTAACTAATAAAAGCAATATGAGGCAATAATATTTTGTCACCTCTCTTAGATTTGCTATGTGTAAAAACCAAAACCAATGTGACACTGGAGCAAATGGTTGAATCACCTGCTCAGAGTGCCTGGCTTCTGGTACACAGTCAACATCTTCAGAGTCTATGCTAATGACTTTATGTGACTCAGGTGTGTTGAAGCAGAGGGATATCTAAATCCTTGATTGGAGTTGAATACCTTGTTCTGCCCTTTGTATTGGTTATTTTTATTTTTATTTTTTATGACATAAAATTTCAGTAAACTCCTGACTCCACTCAGGACAAGGGTGAACTTAAAATGGATGGATGGATGAAATTTCAGTAAAATAGAAAGGAGTGGTAAGGCGATGAAACATGAAAATTCAATGAGTATAACTTTCACACATGACAACAACATGTTTCTTTGAATAAGTAATAATTTTGTCTAAAAGATAACAGAATATTCTTAGGAATATTAATAAATGATATTAAGTGGTATAAAAACAAGCAGCACATCATTGCAATATTAACATGACACAAAGTATGCATTTTTAACAGTGTTTTGTGGATTTGGTATAATGAATTACCTTCTGTTCAGAGACTTGAGTTTTGACATGGTCGAAGCACTCGGAGGCTCTGGGTGCTGTTGCAGGCTGGCCAGGCAGTGAGGACTCCCAACACAATGCCTGCTGGCTGGGAGAAATGGTGCCACTGGTTGGTGCTGGCACAGGTAAGGTGGAGTGCAGACCAAGCTTCAGTCTGTTGTTCAAGGGCTGAGAGATGGAAATTGGCCAGTGGGATATTTCATGATAGGACAGAGGAGAGGCAGGTGACTGGGACACTTTAGTAGACACTAGTGGTATGTTAATGCCAACTCTCATATCTATGGCGCCGCTCTGGCCTGGTGCTGGACTGTCTTCTTGTCTTGCAGACAGAATGTCACTGCTATTGGCTATAATGTCATGTGACCCCATCAGTGGTCTCTGGAGAGGAGCCGGTTTGCTGAAGTTAACCATTTGGTCATCTACAAAGTCTATTCCTGACATGTCCACTGGGAATCTGCTCATGTTTTCAGTTTCAATACCAGTACAAAGTCTTTTAGGCTCACGGGACTTTCTCTTAAATTTCTTGTTTGTACCTGGGACAGAGATCACAACTGACTCTTTGTTTGTGTTGTTCAAATAATTATTCAGTAAAAGAGATTTTTTCATTTTGCAACAATTTGTATATCTAACAAGTTAAAGCAAAATTAATTTCAGACACAATTCTATTAAAACAATAAAGTTGCACATTTAAATTAAAATAAAATATTTCATTTCTAGACACCATAGAAGGTTTGGCATTCAGTACATTTTTCTCATGAAAGCATATGCTTCTTTATTTGAAGAAATATGGGTGGTAATGTTGGTGTATGCTTAAACACAAAGCAAACTACAAGCAGAAGATTCAAATGCTGCCTCACACATTCTGTTTAGCTGCATAACAGGATGTGCTCTGTCATGGCTGTTACCAGCAGCTTTTATAAGGCTCCTCTCTGTCTGTAAAACAGCATCCTGAAAAATCAACACTAATACACCAAGCTGTGTAACATACGCTATCTATCCTACACAACTACACAAATTGCAGAGGTTCTCCTTTGCTTCAAAGATTTCTTTGAGTGTGAGCAGCCCAGGCCTAACCCTCAGACTGGGGTTCAATGTGGCTCCAGTCTGTCTGCATAGCAACACTGTGAATAACCCGCACTAACGCACACACAGAATGGAGATATGCAGTAGTGCAACTGTGGGACAAAACATACCAGAGCAGCTGAAACGGATTTTACAACACACGTCTGTTAGAAGTGCATTTCTAGAGAGGCCAGAAACATTACTTCTCGTTAAAAAGAAAATGTTTTTAAAGCGGCCAAACCAAACCAAACTGGGTTTTAACCTGCGAATTCTAGAAACGAAAGCGTTTTCTAAAAAGAAACAATCATTACCAAGTCTCACGATTATAGGATTATAGGAGGGAAATCTAAAAATCTCCTAGATTTCTTTCCGAGCGATGTCTTACTGAAGTTCTGTTCCCCTTGCTACAAATAAGTTCACCGCAAGCCACGCACTCTGATGAAAAGATCGGACCAAAATGAGATTTCCACAGTCACTTGGTTAAGCGATGTCCTTAAAGCATCAGTCAATCCGGATCTTGATTCGTTGTGGAGCCAAGAATTGAAAGCGCAGTGTCCAGCAAATCAGCCCTGGAGGAGGACTCCTTCCGCTAATCCACTCCGCTAATGTTGGAAAGCTACTTTCTCTCTCTCTCTCTCTGTCTCTCTCTCTGTCTCTTTCTCTCTCTCTCTCTCTCTCTCTGTCTCTCTCTCTGTCTCTTTCTCTCTCTGTTTCTCTCTCTCTCTCTCTCTCTCTCTGTCTCTCTCTCTCTCTTTCTCTCTCTCTCTCTCTCTCTCTCTGTCTCTTCTCTCTCTGTCTCTCTCTCTCTCTGTGTCTCTCTCTCTCTCTCTCTCTCTCTTTCTCTCTTTCTCTCTCCCACTCCTCCCAGTCCGGCTCCTCTGGCGTCTGACTGGCTGGACGGACTCGTTCCCAGACACGGGAAAACACACCAAGAGTAGAACGGAAGAGAAAGCAACCTCCAGAAGTGGAAATAATGAAGACCGGCTTGGAACAGGGCTGGACATCCTGATCGTCTACTTTTTTTAATTACTATTTGGGACATTAAGAATTTCCACCAGGCTAAATAACATTTTTTAAAAATATGTATAGCTTATCCATTGCAATTACGAGAACATTTGAAATGTTGTGCACACAGAAATCATAATTAAAACATGACAATGAGAACTTTTGAGAGCTTTTTCAATATGATTTGGCTGTGGTGTCTTTGTTTTGCCCTTTGTTTGTCTGAATGTGCCCTAATGTGTCCTTTCCTCTTTTTGGTTTGATTTTGTTAGAAACTGTGGAGTACTCACTTTTAACCCAGAAGAGAAATCAGAACAAACTTGGAATCCAGAGACTCTAGATCAGTGTTTTTGAACCTATTTTGAGCCAAGGTACACTGTTTTCATTGTTTTCACTGTTTTCACTGTTTTCATTGTTTTCATTGTTTTCACTGTTTTCACTGTTTTCACTGTTTTCATTGTTTTCATTGTTTTCACTGTTTTCACTGTTTTCATTGTTTTCACTGTTTTCATTGTTTTCACTGTTTTCACTGTTTTCATTGTTTTCATTGTTTTCATTGTTTTCATTGTTTTCACTGTTTTCATTGTTTTCATTGTTTTCATTGTTTTCACTGTTTTCATTGAAAGAATCACGAGGCACACCACCAACCAAAAATCTAAACAAATGATACTCTATAGCTGCAAAAATTAAATATATAGTAATTTTATCAAAGTGTCTTCAATAGGAATCAAATAAATACAAAAAATCATTTTTATCCTATTTTATATTACTTATTTCAAATTCCACTGAACATGTCAACTTCAAAAATACGCCTGACTAATTCTGTCCACAAGCATTCTCTTTGCCAGAATACAGAAAAAAATTCTTATTCTGAGAAATGCAATAATATTTGGAAAAGAAAAAGCTCACGGTATTTGCCTTCTGTTGATATCCACTCATACAAGGTCCTTCATCTGGGTCCGAATTTTGTCCAGGGACCAGATCGGAGTTAGCATTTTTCTTTTCAAAAACTTTTCCATCACTTTCATCACAGTCTTGCTAGATACAATACTCTCTCTCACTGCTACCTGTCACATTCAGGTAGTAACTACTGCGTTGTTACTGCGTTTGTAACAACGCAGTAGTTACATAGCATTGTTTCAACATACAGTGCTATGTACCTACTGCCATCTAGTCATAAGGACATTACATGATTATGCCGCTAGTCATTACTACAACACAGACACTCGAAAATGGCATATTATTTGCAGAAAATTAATTTATTTTCAAAAAATCTTTTTAGACCAATTAGGTGAAATTGGATAATTTCCACGGCACACCTGACGATCACCCACAGTGGTTGAAAAACACTGCTCTAGATTATTGGTCACTCTTTAGCTTACTCACTATTTAGATGTAGAGAGACTCCTATTATTGTAACCCAGAAAAGACATTTGAACGAACTTAGAATCCAGAAAAAAATCTCCCAGAACAGGAACATTTAGTTTTTATTATTACTTAGAAATTGTGGAGTACTCATTACTTTTTCAAATTTAGAGCACACTTAGAAAGTCCAGAGAATACTTATACTTATCTAGCATCCCAGAAGTCCTGTTCATTCTGTTTGAATAAACAGAATATTTATTCATTCTGTTTGAATAAACAGAATATTTATTCATTCTGTTTGAATAAACAGAATATTGATTCATTCTGTTTGAATGAACAGAAGCCTGACAATTATGTAGCAACCCAGAATAGGGATTAGAATTTGGATCCCAGAAAAACTACCTTAGTGTAACAGAGAGCAAAGTGTGTATAGTATGTCTGTGTGAATTTTGCCCAAAATAATGAAGGTTGTGTTTGTTTTTGATGAGATTTTTGAGTAATGCCATGTTTTGGAGCCACCTGTGGTGTAAACGCACTGCATGCGACGGGTCCTTCAGGCGCTCTCGCGGTTTCCCCCACCAGAATTCTGCGGAGTGCTGGTGGAGGTAGGTGCGAGAGACGCAGCTCTTCATTATTTTTATTTTTTTTACTTGGGGTCATATTTTTCTGGTTCAGTACTTAACAAAATACTATAATAACAACTGACATTCATAAATATAAATTATGAAGTTTTGTCCTGGTTGGGCTGGAAATATGACCCTATGTGTGAGAGCTGCGTCAGTTGGTGTTCCTGGCTGACCAAACAGTCATGACGCTAACTATATCTTTTGTTTTTCAGCTGAGGGACCACTCGCAGGCAGTCAAGTCTTGAAGATTTGTCTTTTGTTTATCACTCTAGAGAAAGTTACATCAGCAACTACTTTTTAGACCCTATTCTCCCAACCCAGAAAAGGAATCAGCCCAGAGGATTCTTACTTACTTATACTTATCTACCAACCCTGAATAGGAGTAGCCTATCTAGTTTATTTACTTTGGATTAACATTATTAGCTTTTCCTTCTTTTGCCCTTTCTTTTGGTTTGTTATTTTGTTTGTATTTCCTCTTAATTCTCGTAAAGCACTTTGTATTGCCTTATTGCTCAAAATGTACTATATAAATAAAATGACCTTTACCTTTAAAAAATGTCATGTGATGCAACTGATTTATCTGAAAATAAGTTATTTTCCATGATGTCCCAAGCATTTTTTTTATAAGTTTCCATTTATTTAAGGTGTTTAGAAGCAAAGATTTTGAATTTCTTTGTATTGTTTTGGCAACCTCCCCCCACACCCACAAAAAAGGAGTCAAGTTCCATTTCTAATTGACTTGACCTCCATTTTTCTTCACCATTTCACCAAGTTGTGTTGAAAAATAAATAAACCAGTCACTTTAGGATACTGATTAATGATAATCCTAGAAATCAATAATTACTTAAATGTAGTTTTCATTATTAAATCTTTAAGCTACATTATAATATGCATTTTCTTATTTTGGGAATTTAAAGGAGTCAAATGTACATTGAGTACAAAACTCTTACGAATAAATTCTTAAAGCGGGACTGTCTAAATTCATTTTGAAAATAAACAAGAGGGGAAATAACACTTAAGAAGAGGGTCTTCATAATTACAAAAACTTTTCTCTTTCATTTGTAACAACTCAAACACTTTTTTCTATGATGTTAAAACTTTTCAGCCTTGAGCAGCAAGTTGATAAATACACGCCACACAATCTTATGTAGACAAAACTTATTGACTGGTCATAAACACTTTCACAGACACATATGTAATTATATATATTGATATTATTATAGATTTTATGTAAGATTATAATAAGCTAAATTATGGAAAATTAGTAAATATGTTTTAACCATTTTGTTTTAACCAATGTATTTATATAAATTCAATAATGTAATTTAAGTTGTTTTGAGATTTGTGAATAATGACTGTATTTAATTTGTCTCAAACAACTTTCTGTTGTAAGTTATCGAAAGACTTGAATAAACAGAATAAACAGAAGCCTGGAAATGAGCCACATGCAGCAGCCTCCTGCCTCCTGCAGCTGTCAGCTTGTTTTGCAGTTATTTTTGTAATATTTTATAAATTTATTGGTTATGGTGTCTCAATTATTTGATATTTTGCAGAAGTCTTTCATGGTCTCTCCAAACTCCTCACACCCTGAGGTTTTGCCTCAGCAACCATCTGAGCCACATGCAGTTTGGACTGCCTGAGACCGGCCAAAAAGGCCTGATAGGACTCCTTCTTCAGGCTGACAGCATCCGTCACTGAAGGTATACATCAACGGGTTCAAGGGTTGCCATTGTGACAGGCACCAACAACTTTGCAGCCACAACTCCGATAAGCCGCCTCAACAATGGAAGCATGGAATACTGTCCATCCAGACTCAATGTACCCTACCTCACCCGGAATTCTGCTGGGGATGGAAGTTAAAGGTCTGTCTCATGGGAGACTCTGTGAGACGCTCCCAGTAGACCCTCACGTCACGTTTGAGCCTGCTCGGTTTGACTAGCATCCTGCCCCACCACCGGAGTCAACTCACCACGAGGTAGTGGTCAGTGGACAGCTCTGCACCTCTCTTCACCCGAATGTCCAAGACATGGCTGCAGAGCCGATGAAACAACGACAAAGTTGGTCATCAAACTACAGCCTAACGTGTCCTGGTGCCAAGTGCACATATGGATATCCTTATGCCTGAACATGGTGTTCGTTATGGACAATCCATGACGAGTACAGCAGTCTAACAATAGAACATCACTCAAATTCAGAACAGGGGGGAGGCATTCCTCTCAACCACAGCCCTCCAGGTCTAACTGTCATTTTCTATATGAGCATTGAAGTCCCCCAGCAGAATAAGGGAGTCCCCAGGAGGGACACGCTCCAGTCCACTCTCCAAGGACTCCAAAAGGGTGGGTAATCTGAACACCCATCACACATTGCACCCAACCCCTTTGGCCACTCCAAGAGGTGGTAAGCCTTTGGAAGGAGGACCCATGTTTTCTCCTTGGGCCCGGCCGGGCTCCATGGGTAAAAGCCCGGCCACTAGGCGTTTGCAACGTGCCCCACCTCCAGGCCTGGCTCCAGAGTGGGGCCCTGGTGACCCGCGTCGGGCGAGAGAACACCAAGTCCATTTTTATAGCTCATCATAATGGGACCTCAAAAAAGTTGAGTTTACATATTGCTGTACCTTTTAAATAAATCCTACCAAACCTCCTATGTTTGTCACTTTTTTGCCTTTCTAGATTGAAGTAAACTAAAAATGGCTTTAAAATTTTGGTACAGACAGAACTGAGATTTTTGTGTTTATCACACCCTTAGCCGTTTGTGTCCAATGTCTCTTTATTGCCCTGTTGTCCTCATTGACAGACACCCTACACAGGGCACAATAAACTTCTTGGGCTTCAACCACTGGAGCTCACCACCAGCCCCTCTACAAACCCACAAGTACTAAGTAGGTATGGAAGGAAAAAAATAACTGCAGTCAATGCTGTTGACAAATTTCATCTTTATTATTTTGGCCAGAAGCAGATTTCCTTATAAATATACAGAATACACATTAAAATCCAAGCAGATAGCAACTAATTCTAGTTGTCTTTCTACTTTTCCTGTCTTTGTGACGCAGGGTGATCTCTTGATACATAAAACACTGTTCCTGGGTCTTGCTTGTATCAGCTCTTATGATGATTGTTGGACTGTATATTACTAGGAATGAAAACAACCAAGATTATGGATTGTTAATGTATTTTCATTGCTTCACCAGTCTACCTTGAATTTGATTAATTGTGACCGTAAAACATGGCAATTGTCAAATAAGCTTCAATAAGATGGAGAGTTTGATTATAACAATTAATCAGTTCTGCAGTGTGTTTTCAGTGACGGTGCTTAGTGCAACTACAATGTTTTTCTTCTTGTAGCTGGGCCAGCGACATAGTGGGCACCAGTGCTTACCTCCTGCTAACCATACCACAATGCACTGCTGATGAAAGGCATGGCCACAGGGCAGGCCCATGAGCAGCTCCTCATTCACAAAGTTCTCAAGGCACACCACACACTCTGAACAAGGAATCATGTCATTGGGCCACACAGGAGTTTCTGTTACCTGAGCAACAGAAACTCTTACAGGAATGATGCTACCATCCTCAAGAAATCTGTCGATTTTTTGGAAGCTTTCATTTCTACAGCAACAGCAAGATGGGCAAAGAGAAACACACTTTACAAATTGACTATTGTTGATATTTTGGTCCCTACACAAAATATTGAGCCTGTTGTCCTGATTGCACAAAGATCCTATTTGCCTTAAACTACTGTGTGGAAGTGTGTTTATGCTTGGAGGTGAGGAATCTGTGATTTTCTGGCAGTTTATGTTTGATTGCAGTCTATCCTGTTCACCATCTTGATGGAAACAAGACACAGACTGGCCTTGATGGCAAACAGTTTTAACTTTCCAGGTTGGAAGATATTTTAAGTAGTCTACATTTACTAGTGGGTGAAGCCAGAGATCTGGGAAAGCCAAACTCTCAAATAAAAAGCTGGGATCATCTTCCCACTCTGAAAGATCAGAAGGGAACTGTTGCACTAATGTAATAGGGTGAAGCAGAAAGGAAATGTACCAGTCCCACAAACTGGCTAGCCACTCGAGGTTGGTCGTGGAGTTCTCTTGGTTCCTTGTACCACAATGGCGTTTCCTCTCAACGTAGTCAATCAACAGGCCATGAGCCAGGTAGGTGGACAGAAAGAGAGCTGGATGGGATGAGTAAAAGGTCCAGTCAGCCCTGACTAAACTTGCGAATGTGGTGGTGTCTGCATAACGAATCAGCTTCAGACTGTAATAATACAGTTTGTCCAGATAGGAGAGTTGAATGAGACCCTGTGAGGAGATACAAAAACAACAGTTACCAGGAGACTTTTTAAAAGTACCTGTCTATTTAAACAAAACTACAATAAGTAGTCAGTCTGTAACTGCATTCACTTTATTAGGTGCAGTAAATGCAAGCTGCTTTAGAGGGAATGTAGAAATTAGAAGCAACTTTATTGCATTTGTAGACTTAGAACAACCTATAGTATTGTGTATCAAATATCTGTTGGAACAGTATTTTATTTTTCTATCAACTATATTTGACTATCTTTTGTTTTTCACCACACTGAATGTTTACTTTTCTCATTAACATGAGATAAACTGTCTCCTTATTCTCTGAAACCATGTCAACAATAAACTAAACAGTTTTATGATTATGCGACAATTTCATTTATCACTTCAATTTAAGGTTCATAACATTAAAATGTAATACAATTATATATACCTGGATGAGTATTTCTGTTGCAAAAAACACAGACTTTTACTGGCCAAAATGTGTGGAATAAGAGCCTTTTGAATAGAAGTACTATGTATAGTTTATTATTGCTCTGGACAGAAGCTGTGCAGCATCAATTCAGGCAGAACGTCATGATAAGGCATTAGTACTGTCTCTTTCAATCAACATGAGAAAAAATATTCAACTGCCATAAATGTTTTTTTTTCTTTGAGGTAGGAGTGTTATTTTACTTGAAGTAATGATTAATCATTAGTAACTTAAATGAATAGTGAACTGGTTGTTAGTGTGGTTTGGCCTATTTTTAAAAGTAATTTCTAACTCTTTACTTCCCCTTTATACCAAAATGTTTGGATCAGTCAGTATTTTATTTCCTTCTATTTTGTAACATAGGTCTGCTTTTTTACCAGTTGGGTTAAATTGCAGCTGAAGCTAAACCTTGGGTGATCTCGACCTCTTCTAAAGGGCCCTGTGACGTCACTTTACTGTTTTATTGTTTTATTTTGGGGTGAATATTCCCAAGTTTTCTTAAAAACCCCATGGTACTGTGACCAAATGCCTTACTTGGTTAAATATAAGTCTATTTCTCACAAGATGATTAGTGAATATTAATGACATTTTTTTTCTATAATAATGTGGGTGTACCTAAGATAGATGTGGGGATCTTTTTGTGCAACAAAAACTGCATGGCTAGAGTAATAATCCGTTCTCTCGTGATAATTTTTTTAAAATGTACTCTCAATTGTCAAGTTTATTTCTGTTTTTAAAGCACAAACTACATTCTGCTACAACAATTTAAAAATAAAAATCTTTGAAAATATATATTTTTGTTCTGAACATATGTCACGCTATCTGGGACGCATCTGAAAATCATGTTAGTTTCAGCCCATCTGGAAAGAATTCATAGTTCGTTTGAAATTTTTTAAATCTATTTATTGCAATAATAGTCAAACTTCTCCATCAGCATTCTACACACAATAAGCAAACAAATACCAACAATTTTAGAGCAAGAATCAAAAATCAAAGGAATTGTCTTTAGAAAATCTCTTATTTGAGATTGCTATCAAAATAGAAAAGTTGAGGAAGGATAAAATCAAAATAAAAAAGACATTTGGTACCACTAAATCTCCAAAAGCAGTCTGATGTCTTTTTTTTTTTTAACAAACAAACCACAACATTTCCAAGATCTGGTCACTGATCAAACAGTAATAAAGGAGGAAAGGTCGTGCAGAGAAAGGTGATGAAGAAACCATCGCATGGTCCCAGACAGGTTTCTCCTGTTCTGAAAATCTCTACAGTGTATGTGTGCAAAATTTAAAAGAGCCAGATGAGAGTTCTTTCTTATTGAAAATGAATAAGAACGTCCATTCTGAATTCATGAAAACATTCTTGGCAAAAGCCATTTCCATAGTTCCAATTTTCCCCTGTGACATTTTGAGTGGAAGGATTACACAAAATGTCAACATTCGCTGATAGGACATGGCAGCTTATCTGAATTTTGCAGATACGCACCATAGACATTCTTAGAACCAAATGTGGAAAAAGTTAGCTGTGCCATTGCCTTCCTATGCAATTCTTTATAGAACTGCATAGTTGTATAAATAATTATGCAGTTCTATATATTATTGCATAGGGAGGACGGTTTTCTCATTAAGCTCGATGTCTCCGGCTGAATTTCAACTGGGCGAATCAGTGAACAGCAGGAATTGTGATGGATGTTGACTTTGAGTTTATGCTCTGTTTTATAATTATAATCTGGTTAAATAGGGTTGCAATTGACACTGGGAGTGAACTAAGGGAATGAGGTCATGTAGTCTATGTGGGCCTTGCTTCCAAAAATTGAACAATTAAACTCAAAGCAAGAGGAATGGATAAGATATTTTATTGCTGGCAAAAGAGCTCCTATTCATGGGGTTGATTACAGGCAAGCAGTTTCTGGTAAGCTTTATTAAGCTGGTGCATTACATCAAGGCCAAAAGTAGAGACTGGGTAAAATCAGATTGTTTAAAACTTCAACAGAGTCCATGCCTTCAGCAAGCAATTGTTTCTAACCCTAACCCTAACTGAGGGTCCAGAAGGTCTGTAAGAAGCATAGAACAGGGGGCTGATTTTTACCAAGCTAGGAATAACACTGGGAATATGTTATGGACATACATTGTCTTGCAATTGTATTCATACCCCTTTAATACAATTGGGTATAAATATTTTGTCACATTACAAGCGTAGATTCATATATTTTATTAAAATTTTATGCGAAAGAAATTTAAAGTAGAGAGAAAATTAGACATGTTTCAAAACATTTTTTACAAATAAAAACTGAAAATGCAATGTGCAAAAGTATTCTGTCCCCTTTTTCTGAGTGCAACCAGTTCCTTTCAGTAGTCTTCTGAAAGGAACTAATGAATAAAAACAAGATTTTTAGTCATTATTTTGTCACTATCTAAATTTTGCAGAAACAATTTTGATGTTTTGGGAACATATCAAAATTGCAGTGGTATCCTCAATGATAAATAAAATAATAAAACAAATAAATATATGTCTAAGGTTGACTACGTCTCAATTCTTAGGCAACCCTCAGTCCAGCCCTTTTTAGTTTTTTGAGAAGTCTTTGTTGTGCATTCCTTTCCAGAAAATAGACCTGACCTGGTTCAGTAACCAGGTCAGGTCTGAGGTGATGTGGATGCCCAGGAATTTTATGTTGTCCACACACGCACTCCACCACCTTCCCTTGAATTGTAATAAGTGGGTGAACTGTCCTATCCAATGTGACCTCCTGGGTCTTGCAGGTGAACACTACTATATCAGTAGGTTGTTCAGTGACTGAAATAGGTGGTGAATCTCCTCTGTACAGGGTCTCATCATTATTATTATCAGACTCATTATGGTGGTGGTATCTACAAACTCTAAAACCCTGTTAGAGGAGTGAATAGTTACACATTCATGGGTGAACAGACCATAAAGAACCAGACCAAGCACACCGCCTGTATCGACTGAGGTGGGTGATATTCGGTACCCTAGTCTCACCACCTGAGGCCAGTTGGTGAGAAGGTCCATGATCCAAAGACACATTGATTTTGAAAGTCCCAGGTCATGGAGTTCACTATCAGATTCTCTAGGCTGATTTTTTTTACTTTAGTTAAATCAAGGCCGGCCCAAGCATCCATCGGAGGCGCTGTAAGAAAGGCCTACAGTTTTCAGTTATGCTGCATCAGTAGATTGCTGCGAGGGAACCCAATACTTTTTGTGAGGAAACACAAAAGAAAAACAATTCTCTATGTCCCCTAGAGGGCTCCGTAAGATGGTGGAATAGACCGTTTAAAAGAGGCGAAGTTCAACAGTGGAAAACTGATGACAAAAAATAAAAGCAAAAATATATATTTTGTTTTCCTTTTCTTTATACATTCGCTGTTATAGGTTCCTAATTAATGAAGCCATAAGCTTGACGCTCTTCGTCTTTCCCCGTCATCTTACTTGACGACAAAAAAAAAAAAACGAAAAACAGACTGAATCCTCTTGATACGTTAAACTGTTTACTTCAAAAATAAAATCAGTACAAAATGTTACATTCCACACTAATAAAGAGTAAATAAGAAAGAGAAAGAAAAGACGAGGTCAAAAAACTGTGTGGCTCCTCCAACTCCCCATCTTTAGCCACACCCTAAATCACAGATGTCAAACTGCAGTCCTGGAGGGCCGCTGTCCTGCAACTTCTAGATGTGCCTCTGCTGCTGAATAGAATAATAGGTCATTAGCAAGGCTCTGGAGAACAAGGAGGACGTAATGAAGCCATTTCATCCCAGTGTTTTGTACCTGTGGCACATCTAAAACCTGCAGGACAGCGGCCCTTGAGGACTGGATGTTGACACCCCTGCCCTAAATCTTCAACTACAATTGGATATGCAAATCCACAAGATGTCCCCAGAAACTGAATTTAGGCTTCTACAGCTGTCATCAAAAGCTGTATATACATTTTTCTTTTCCTTACACATTTTCATCAAGAAATGTATGCATTTTCTTTCTTGTTTCCCTTAAACAGGCATTTTGTCAAGAAAAGTATGTTTTGTTTATTCCTTATACAAACCCTCATTCTTTTGTCTTTTTCCTTACTTTTTCCATGTGCATCTTTATTTTAATGAGCAGGTTTGCCTTCTATGTCCAGCTCTTCTGCTTCTGGCCAATAGAGCTTTGGGACCAACGTCACTGCTTAAATATAGATATACATTTTTTTCCCTTTTTCTTTTATTTCTATATTTTACAACACAATTGAAATAGTGTTCAATGTTGTTGTCAATCAGATCAGATAAAAGACAATCAGGCATTATTGGGGGCATCAGAAACTCTGAGGACTGCAGGATCCTTCCTCCCTTTGCTAGGCTGCTCTAGTAAGCTTCTGTTATTCTTTAGTGTTTTCTGTCTTTTATTCTCAAGTTGTTCATCACTACCTCATGATGTCAACACCATAACAGACTACATTCAAAATTTTGATGACACTTTGTGAAATAAATGCTTAATTCTGATGGATTGAAAATATTTCACAGATCTGATGAGCCACAATATGGTCTTCTTCAGAATAACGTCATATAAATCGAAGTGGTTTGGCATTTTGTCAATTCCGTCACAACTCAACACCCTCAGAGTTTTTAACTGACCGTGTGACTCTTTCAGTCAAATCTCACCTAAGTGTGCAGTTCATTCATTTTAAAGTATTCTACATGAATGGCATTACTTCACATGCATCTAATATTTCTTTTTAATCACTAGTTCGTCACCACCGTCAATTCTGTGTCAACTCAGTCAGATGGACTTTATGTTGTTTTTTGTTTTAAATAATATTTATTTTGTTCTTGAGAAGCATTTGCCTGTGAACCTGAGTGAAAATATCACTGATTACAAAATAATTTTCTATTTATTTTTGTCAGACAGTCTTGACAAAATTCTGTGTCAGGACCATGATAAATGTAACTTTCAAAGAAAATATTTCAAATGGGAGCCAGCACTTTAGCATCTTTACATTCCCAAAACTATTATTTGTCATATTTGAATACATAATCTTGAGGAATAATTAAATTTCTTTTTTTATTATTGGAACCTATTTCATCCCTTATTTCAAGAATCACTGAGTCGACGACATAACCGCCCGTCATAGAGAGCAAGCGAGAAGAATAATTAGGTCATTAGCAAGGAGGAGCTAGCTAAAGAAGCAGCTAGCTAAAGAGGCAGATGCAAAAACGGGGAAGTCAGGTACAATGGACCCCGTTTCCAATCCTCCCGCTGTCTTAACGCGATGCTCAGGAGCATGGCAAAAGTGAGAAAGCGCCGAGGGGCGGGGTTATGTTCTGACTGTCTTTCCAAAACAACCACCAAAAAAAAAAAAAAACTTTGTAAAAGCGCCCAGTGCAATCACACTGGACCATGCACAGAGTAAAAAAACTTGTGAGGGTAAAATGACCCAGTCTCTTAAGTTTGTAATATAATCTGAAAAGTGTGTGGAAGATACAAAATAAAAGCAGTTTTACCACCTTAAAACAAACCATGTTCTTGAATACCAGAAATACTACTGACGACAAGTTACAGGCACAACAATGAGAAGAAAAGGCAGGATTCGACACAGACATCCATTGCATGAAACTTATTGTTTCTATATAGAGATATAGTATTCAACTTTGATTTAGCCAAGTATTCACCACTGAGATTATGCTGCTGCTCGTTTTAAAATGTCTCCCCTCAAGATGCTCAATTGGTATTTATGAGCCCAATGTGTGTCAGGAAAATACCCCCTTCCCCTCCCATCATTACACCTCCATCATCAGCCTGATACAAGGCTTTATATTGTTAATGCCAAATTCTGACTTCAGACCATCCAAATGTTGCAGCAGAAATTGACTCATCAGACCAGGCAATATTTTTCCAAACTTCTATTGTCCAATTTTGGTGAGCATGTGCAAATTATCGTCTCAGTTTCCTGTTAGCTGACAGGGGTGGCATCCGGTTTGATTTTTTGCTGCTGCAGCCCATCCACTTCAAGGTTCTATGTTTTGGGCGTTCAGAGATGCTCTTCTGCATACCTCAGTTGCAGTGATGGCATAGTTACTTTGAAAAAGTAACTCTAATCTGATTACTTCTTGAAAAAGTAACTTTAATCTGATTACTTGGTTTGGAAAGTAACTAAGTTATACTAAAGGTAACTTTGTTTAGTTACAACAACTCTCCGCCACCTGTGAAAATTACATTGATCTTTGTCAATACTTAATTGCAAGTTATTTCATAATGATTACATCAACAATGTGTCTCCACTTATGTGGTTGAACTAAAGGGGAGATTGTTTAATGGTTACAACAGTACAAAAAACTTTAGTAATTTGTGCGCGTTTGTGTGTGTTCCAGTATTATCTGGAAAACTATAAATACGACTTAGACCCCTCCGCCTCCACTTCCTGTCCCAGCGTCCAGGTTCTATGTCAAGGCCCTGCGTTTTTTGTCAGAGCGCAGCGCACAGAGCTCCTCCAGCGGTTCCACAACTCAGATATCCCGCTGCACAGATTAGTGACACTTATCTTAATATGAATAATTATAATGACGTTTAGTCGCACAACTTTACAGACTTGTACATTCGTGGCTGTTTTCACATTTATTGCGCTTTTCATATTAGTCTCGATGTTTGCAGTTTTCTGGAGCGCAACGCGAAGCTTGACGTCATTGAGAGCAAATACATTACGTTGATATTAACAAAAACACAGCGGGATGGATCATGAGTCTTGACTAAAACTAACTGCATGACAGACAAATTCTGGGGGTTATGTCTGTTTATTTCCGAGCCGCGACTCATTAAAAATGCAAACTACTTAAAAAACAAAAAAAAAACAACAAAAAAAACAAGCCCAAAGTTGCTTATAATCATTGAACTTGGTAACTGGAACTCAAAATAACTCCTGTTTTTCCAGCAACAAAATGCTCATCTCCATTGTTTCTGTCGCTGCTTTCTGACCAGTCTCTGCAAAGCTTAGAGGTGGTTGTGTGTGAAAATCCCAGTAGATCAGCAGTTTCTGAAATATTGAGAACAGCCTGTCTGGCACCAACCATGCCACGTTCAAAGTTACTTAAATCACCTTTCTTCTCCATTCTGATCCTTGCTTTGAACTGCAGCACATTGTTTTGGCCATGTCTACATGATCCATTGAATTGCTGCCACCTGATTGACTGATTTAACATTTGCATGAATGCATAGCTGTCCACCTATTCATAAAGTGGTGAGTTTATATATTGAGATGAATTTTATGCAATATCACCTATCCCTAGATCCAATCTGTAAGGAAAATATCAATACCGCAATTATAATGGTATCATGACTCACAAGTAGGACTAACAAGAAATGACAAGGTAATGTAATAATAGAGAAAAACACAACTTTTTAAAGTTTGATAATTAATACCTGTTATAACCTATTTATAACAATTTATTAAAAAAAGACTTTGTATAGGTTAATGTCAAGTTGTCAGACATATTTGTCTAGGTTAATGACAATTTGTCATAAAGACATGTTAAATAATGTCACCTTTGTATTTAATGACAAATAAAAATACATTTTGCCAGACTAATTTTGCTAAATTGTTATATTTAGCTAAATACTACTGTTGAGGGGCACAAGCAGGTCTCCTGGCACACAGATAAAAATAAAAACCCTCAAAACAGCACCAGGGACATCAAGAATAAAAGCTCAGAACTGATAGGAGAATGGATGGAGTCAAATACAAGGCAATGTTGGAAGAAAACCTATTGCAGTCTGTAAAAGACTTGAGACTGAGGGTCGTTGTTCTTTCTTCTGGAAGGACAACAACCTTCATGCTGCAAGGTCTTTGGAAGGGCAGAATTAAGGTAAAACTGTTGTAGTTCTGCTCTGCCCTCCTTCCAGCAGGACAATGACCTTAAACACAAAGCCAGGGCTACAATGGAATGGTTTAAAACAATGGTGTGTTAGAATGGTCCAGTCAAAGTCCAAACCTAAACCCAATCAAGAATCTGTGGCAAGCTCTGAAAACTGCTGTTCACAAACTCTCTCCATCTAATGTGACTGAGCGTAAGCTGTTTGGTAAAGAAGAATGGGAGAAAACCTTAGTCTCAATGTGCAAAGCTAGTAACATAAAATACTCACAGCTGTAATTGCAGCAAGACCACAAAGTATTGTCCAAGTGGTGTGAACATTTTTGTACACCACGCTTTGTTTTGAATTAAGCTTTGTTTCGTGGAGGAGCCACTTGGGTCAACTACTCCAGGAGAATGCTAAGGCAGATTCAAGCCAGCCAAGATGAGCGTGTTTATCTGTTTCTTTCTACTTCACAATTCTATACCACTCTATGTTGGACTTTCACGTTAAATTCCAATATACATGTTTGTGGTTGTAAAGTGACAAAATATGGAAAAGTTCAAGGGGTATGAATACTTTTGCAAGCCAGTATATTTACTTTCTTATTTTTAGTTTAGTGTTTCAACCCATTAATTGATTAACATGATATTGAAATATGAGTCAGATGATTTCCTACCAAAACAGGAAGCCAAGACACCAGCAATATGGAGTTGTAGGTTCCAAGTGTTCTGATCAGAACAACAAATCGCTTGATTGTTGCTCCCTGTGAGTGAAAATAAATAGGAATTACAAATAAAAATTAATGACAGGAACAAAAACAAGGTACCATTCTTTTTTATGAATATATCACAGTTTCAGCTAAACAAGGTGACCTTTGTATATAGCTTGGAGAGGACTCACTACATAGACTAATACTTCTTTAAAATGTATGTAAACCCCATATCAACTTTTGTGCAAATAAGCTATCTAAATTTGGCCTTCAGGGTGCCATCTATCGTCACTGAGAAAATTGTGACATTTCCATGTAAAACTTGCTTATTTTCCATTATTTGGCCTAAAACTGTCTTACTTCTGCTCTCTTTGGGTTAAAGTAAGGCTGCTGCAGTTGAATTTTTGTGTTGATTATACACTGTATATGTTGGTCGATACCTATGTCACACCCCTGCATTCGGGTACAAAACCAGCTCTCAAACATGCAAGTTCAGTCAGGAGTTGGAATTGTGTGCATTGACGGAGTCGCTAAGTTGGAAACCGTGTGTTGTCCTTGTTCTGGCCATCCCCTTTAACCACTTGTATAAAAGGCGCTGACATTCTGTATTTTATTTTGTAATATTGGTTTAGAGTATCCTAGGAAGTGATGTAAGCCTGAGTTATGTGCTGCGCTACCACTCATGAGAGCACTTTAATATACTTCCGGGTCAGTTTGCTGCATTCTTCGCATGTGAGACCGCATTCCCGGTGGATTCCTGAGAAGTGATGCTCCGAGTGTTAAGTTGCTGGCAAAGTAAATTATTAAGGGCATCCGCTGCCAGCGGCCGCTACAGTATAGGGGTTTTACCTGGCCATATGATGGCGCCAAAGTGCCTCTGATGTTAAACTGAGCCAAAGGGTTGTCTGTGTTGGTGTTTTTTTTTTTTCACTGAGATGAAACCTTTACGTGAATAGTTATTTGTGTATGTTGTAGATTTACATGCAAAGGTGGATGGTTAAGTTTATTTCTTTTTAGATATATTTTGTTTGAGTTTGTATTAGTTGAACCTCTATTGCTGTAATATACTAGCCTAATGGGAATTTATTCGTTGTTACAGACTGCTGACAACACTGAGTATCAAGACAAATAAACCAGCTCACATCTAAAGATAAAGTTTCGGTCTCATGTCCTTCCTGTATCCTGACCGATACACCATCCTGTATGCTGCAAATACCTACGAACCTAAACCTAATTAGCACTGGTCATTCAAGCCAGATGCAGTTATCAGGATGGAGCCAGACAGAATGACATTCCTTGATTTGAGACCTAAACAGCAGTCACACCAACCAAGCCAATTCCATGTCTTTGAAGTTGAGTACACACATCGTTCTATTCCATGTTGGGAAACCCCGTTGCCTCCCCCAAGACATGTTGAACACCAACCTCAGTATAGCAGTACACCACCTCTCTACAGTGATAGTGATGTGACCTACTCAGCTGGAGAGAAGTAAACAAGGGAGGAATTTTAGGGATCTCATACTTGAATTTTCCCCCTTCAGCCTGTTGGAGTCCTCCATACCCCTCATACAGGATTCAGAGCTTTGCAGTAGAAAGAGAGAAGCTACTTCAATCCCAGGAAGTTCTACAGTAGGCCCTGAGAGAACTTAATGAAGTGAGGAATGATATCAAAGCACTTATTGAAGCTGCTCACTCACTGAGGAAGCATATGGTTCAGCTGACTGCCTCAAAATATGACATTCATCAGCCCCTCATGAGCAGCTCAGAAAGGGTGTACAACCCCACCACTAACACAAGATGAGGAGGAATGGCCTGATCCACCTTTGTGGCCTGAACCTGGAGAGGATCTGCACAAACTAAAGGTTGAAGAACAGTATTTGGATTATGGCTCACAGCTCCACCTCTTTCATCTGAGTTAGTATATTGGGGGCCCAAACCAACAATCCCAAGGTTCATTCATTCAGATCCTTCTGAGTTTGCCAGGCTCCGAATGGCCCTGGAGAACATACTCCCTCCTAACGCTACTGAGCTATTTAAGTACCAAATACTTGTGGACCACCTTAAGTTTGATGAAGCTCGGCTATACTGATATTATGACTGCCCTCCATGATAAATTTGGACAACCTCATTAGCTTGCCTTAATGAAAATAGCAAGTGTCCTAGATAGCCCAGAAATAAGATGTGATATAGTAGCCTTCCAAAGGTTTTTTCTCCAGGTGCAATCACTTGGTCTGTTGCAAACATTAGGACTTGAGGGAGAAGTAAAACTGAATTGTGGCTCTCATGTTGCCTGTCTGACAGGCAAGCTCTCTCCAGAGCAAAGAGCTGAGTTTTGTCGCCATCAGTTCAAACAGCCTGGCACCACCGACTACTTATCTGAAAGACTTCGTCATGGGTTACGTTGTCAAGGGTTCGAGAGCCAAGATGGTGGGAAGAGTAGCCGAGAACAGACCTACAGAAAGGCGGATGCCCGTCCCTTCAAACAGACTGTAGCAGTGCCACATAATGTGAAAGGACCCTCAGAACACACTTCCCTGTCACCAAAAGAGAGTTGAGCTCGAGGGAAGACTAAGAGCAAAGCCTATTGTGCCTACTGTGAGAGCAAAGAACATTATTTCAGTCAATGTGAGAGTCGTAAAGCTCTCCAAAGAAGAAATAAAGAACTGGATTCAAGTCAACAAATGGTGCTGGCGTTGTGCATGAAATCATCTAGCTGCTCAGTGCACACTGAAGAAACCCTGCAGCCATTGCCAAGGAAAACACCTGCTGGCTCTTCATGATAAATGTCAGAACCGAAAGAAACAACATGGGTGTCTCCACAAAGGAAGAAAGTTGCCTTACCAATTCAGATTACAATTTGATATGCAAATCCACAAGATGTCCCCAGAAACTGAATTTAGGCTTCTACAGCTGTCATCAAAAGATGTATATACATTTTCAACTTAGCTCATCATACATACCTTCTTGATCAGCTGGGGAGGAAGCATAAACACCTGCAAGGAATCCCAGTGCTGGCGTTAGTTCCACACTGCTCCTTGTTGGTTCAGACTAGCCACATCTGATAACTCCCATAGAACAGGTTCGGCTTGGCCCACCTGGCAGTCCAGCAGCTGTCCATACTCGGCTGGGATGGACCCTTCAGGGGCCAAGTCTTTTGATGGGGCGGCCAACCCAGCCTGCCCTATGCTTATACACATCCTCTCAATCAGATGAGTTATTTAAGCATGTAGAGCAGCTCTGGCAGATGGATGCAATACCTTTCACATCTGAAAAGGAAGTGACCCGGTCAAAGCAGGATCTTCAAGCCGTGACTCTGCTCAAAGTTAAAATGGTTTGCATAATAGTGGATGGCGTGCACACCTCTCTTCCGCCATACCCAGATGCCACAACTGAATGCACCAAAGGAATCTGTCATGGCCATGCTTCGAAGCACAGAGAGACACCTTCTAAAGAATTCTCATCAGGCTGATGCCTACAGAGAAGATATGCAGAAGCTGATTCATTCTGGAGCAGTGAAAGAAATAACACCTAACACCTCATCAAAGGAGAGCTGGTACATTCCCCATCATCTTGTCAGTCATAATGGAAAGAATCCTCTGGTTTTCAACTGCTTTCATAAATACCTTGGACAGTCCCTGAATCAGTTTCTGCTGCCTGGCCCCACACTTGGAGCCCCTTTGCTGGGAGTTCTAATTAGCTTCCATGAATATCCCATAACTGAGTGGCGATATCAAGGGGATGTTACATCAAGTACTTCTCCTCTCGGAGGATCACCCTCTGTTAAAGTTCCTTTAGCGGGATATGAAGGTGGATGAACCTCCTAAAATCTTTGAGTGGCAGATCCCGCCCTTTGGGACAACCTCAAGCCCTTGCTGTGCAACATTTGCTCTACAGCGTCATGTTGCACACCCAGCCTGATGACAACCTAAGATTCTCCAGTGAGAAGTGTTTCTACATAGACAACTGTCTGCAGATTGTTGGTTCACCTTAAGAATTCCAAATCCTTGTAGACCGACTGAGAGAACTGCTGAAATCAGCAGGCTTCGAGTTACGTCAGTGGGCTTGCAATGACCCCAGTGTTACGAGTCATTTGGCTCCTGAAGCGAGATTGCAAAGTCTGGATCTGTGGATGGCGGAAGACAAATCCAACTCTTCAGAGACAACACTGGGGCTCAGTTGGGACTTGAATACAGATTTCTTGGGCCATAAGCACAGACCTGTGGCCAACTCTTCGAAACATCTATAGCGTTCTAGCGTCACAGTATGACCCCCTTAGGCTATTTGTTACCTTTCATTACTTGGGCCAAGCTCCTCCTTAGGCAGTTGTGGGATACACATGGTTGGGATGACACAAACCTGCCATCCACACTCCTTCAAGCTTGGAATGACAGGGGCGGAGCTTAAGTTTCTACCTCAGCTTATCTTGCCATGTGCCTATGCTCCTACCCTGGATGCTCCTTGGACATCCACAAAGAGCACATCTTTGCAGATGCATCTTAGAAAGTCTATAAAGCTGTAGCTTATATGAGGACTGAAGAGTGCGGCGGTCAGGTTCAGCTCACCTTCATCCTAGCTCGTTCCCGTGTAGCTCTAAAACGGACCCTCTCTATTTATTGCCGAAAGCTCTTTTTTTGCCTGGTTGTTCATACAATTAATTAAACCTGACATCTCCAAAGTGACCCACATGAGCACAAGAACATCGATGTCACACAGCGTGTGACCACTCCAGCACCAGAAAGACACATTTGGCTCGTCCATCTGCGGGATCGGCTAAGACCAGTGGCACACACAGCTGATGATACTATTGGTCTGTACAATAGACGCATCACATCTCAGACTGTCCCTAACCACCTATGAGAAGCCAACTTGGTCAAAATCAAATTCCTCAACCTGACCCCCATCACATTCTAAGGACTGTCAAACCTCTTACAAATGGCCATACCACAATGTTATCAATGTCGATATGAAGATCAGTAATTACTTAAAATATATTTTGAGTTTATATATTTATAAAACTCTTACATTTGACTTGGGGCATTTCTAAAATACAAACACTTTGAAAACAACTGAATATGTATTCTAATTAGTACCACATATGGAAGTGACACAGATGGGTATAAAAATTTTTAACTGGGTCATTCAGCTATCTGGCGTGAAAAAGGCGGATACGTGTGACAAAAAAAAAGTGGTTTGGCTTGCATTTGCCTACTATGTGAACGTAGCCTAATTGAACAAAAAAAACAAAAAAACAATTAAATGTGGTTTGCTAAACATAAAACCTCTCTCTTCAAAGACTGGTAGTCTGTGATGATCAGATACATTTATTTTGTCTCACAAAAACATGGCTGCGGCAGTAGGATTAGGTTGCTATAAATTAGTCAACCCCTTCTAATTACTTACATTTTCACATTTCTCAAAGTACACGGTGAGGACCTTTCTTTTAAATTTAGTAATTAATCCTACAGCTACAGTTTTATTGAACACTTATTTGTTTTGTAACTCCACCTTCTCTTACTCTCAATTTTTGGTCATATCAGAGATATTTTATCTGATTTACTGTTAAATACTGATAAGATCAATAAAATGGATATTTAATATTCATGTTGACAGTGATAGCCTAAATGTAGTCTTTAATATTATCTTAGTATTGAAAATTTTGACTTTTCTCAAAGCATTCACCTACTCACTCTTGTTCTACTTTAGACCAGGAGTCACCAACCTGGTGACTCCTGGTTGAGACTGGAAGCTACTTCAGTCTCAACCTGGTGAGACTTCATGGGTACAGAGTAACATAAAGGGCTACTTGTTTGATACATTTTCTTGATTCAACCTTTATAACAATAATGCATTACCATATAAATGTTTACATGCTGCTTGATCAATATTAATATTAAGGACCACTCACAATAGTTATCAGTAATAATTTACCATGGAAGATATGGCTAATTGTTATTATGACAAATCCAACAGACCACAGCGCCTGCAGCTGTACGTACTGTGTGTACCCTGAGATTTTCCTCTAAAAACAAAAAATGAATAGATTTTGGATTTTCTTTGGATAATTTAACCCTCTTTACTAGCAACTAAACTGTGGAGGAAAAAAAGATCTTTTGTGACAAAACATCTTGTAGCCCAAATCTGTCTGAGTCTGTGGAGGTGGGCACATGTCCAGCCTAAGCCTAAATGTTACTGGTTGGTTTACTTGTATTTATTTGGCTGCTTGGCTCTTTTCCTGTAAGCTAAAAATGAACGATGAGTTTATACCTTTCCGTAGTTCTAAGAGCGGTCATTTGGATTTAACCTGAACTCTTTACTGTGTGCATGGTTCTGGCAGGGTCGCTGGTTTATGAACTTTTTTGAGTTTTCACATACTGAAGAGCTGACGTGTGTTTGGACAACCAGGTAATCTACCATGCTCTTTCTGAGCATTGCATTAAGACTGCATGAAGGTTAAACAGTTAAATCTAGTCAAAATATTTGCTAAAAGAATAGAAATTAAGCAAACATTGTTGCTTCACTTTCTCCTCCTCTGGCTGTCTCAGACACGCCACCTGAACCTCATCCTTTTCTTCCAGTGGATCTTAGGGGTATGCAGGGCCGGCCCAAGGCTCCCTGGGGCCCTGTTGTGTCTACCACTAGGTGGCGTTCCAGAATAGGATCGAGAGCAGAGAGAGAGAAAGAGTAGAAGAAGAGATAAGATGGCGGAAAAGCTTATGTTATTGTACTGCTTAGCAAGTTATGAATAAAAGCTGTTAATAGTGATTTGTCTACTGAGATTCTACCTCGTCCTACCTACCAAACATAACAGGCCCCAAGCAAAATTTGGTTTTGGGGCCTTCTATTTCTGCTAATCAGCAGTCCAATCATTAGATCATTCACACCTGCTATGAACTTATTGCATCTCTGGCAGTGCTGTTCACATTGTATACATATATAATACAGGATACATTTATTGGCCAACTGATTTATCAACCAGTCGATTTCTGGGTGCCGATTTACTTCATTTTGGGGGATCATATTGGCCGATACTTACACATGAAGCTCATTTTATCCCCTAACCTGAACTTTGTCAGCAAAGGGTTAAAAATCAGCCTCTTTCCTCTTCTGCTGCACAGTGAGAAGTTTGACTGACCCACCAGGTAAGGTCTGAGTATTTACAGTTAACAATATTCACCCCACTGTTGCCAACTCAGTAACTTTCTTGCTATATTTAGGAACATTTCAGACAAAAAAAAATGTTTATATCAGCCAAAATCAAAATTGGCAAGTCAGGGTTTTTAATGATCGGTAACCAGGGATCGGCTAGAAAACTGCATTGAGTGCAGCTCTACACACATATTGATGACATTTTTTGATTAAATAAATTTACCTTCAGCATTACTTCAATAGCTGAAAATGTAAATTATATCAGGTGAGTCTTTCTCCCCTGAGTATGTGGACCGGTACCAGAATTCTGTGCCTTTAAATGATTTCAACAGAAGTTTCACCTTACTTAGAAGTTGATGTACAAATAATGTTTGTTTTAGCCACAAAATAATTATGCTGAGCAGCAAACAACCAACCCTAGCATAGAGTTACTCACTGATGTCGCAGCTATGGAGCCTGACGTAAAAACATTTTGCTAGACAATAGCAAACATTGAGATGTTTTAATTATTCTTATCAAACATTATCAAACATGGCGTTTAGAAGCCAAAAAATACCTCAGAAACACACAGAATCAACTCATTTAAAGTTTAAACTCAGTTTCTCACAAACACAAAGACCCTAGCATAAATGTTTGGCTGTTGAACTGGACTGTTCCAAGTCACTATAAAGCAAATTTTCTATTAGCAGCTTTACAAATATTTTACATTATATTACCTGGGCTCATTAAAACAAAACTTTATCTTGGCTTTTTTTTATTCTTCCTCTTTTCTTCCTCCTTGAACGATAAGTCCTTCTTTGAGACATTTTTTTGCTTACTTAACTTCTGATGTGTGCACTGTATGTTGCAGCTCATGTTACTGGTGAAGTATGCGCTACTTATCACAGCCACCAGGGGCCCCCAAGAGCAATTTTTTTTTTCATCAAAAAAATAATTTCTGCATACGTTATCAAATATATATTCTTGTAAAAACAAATCACTTGTTTTAAAAGTGATTTGTATGCTTTTCATATTAAATGGCATACAAATTATTACTAAAAATAGAAAAATCAGCTGCACTGAGGCCCTAAGCGGCTGCTTAGTTTGCGTGTGCCTTGAGCCGGCCCTGGGGGTAGGCTTTGCTTTCATGTCTTCATGATTCAGCGTAATTTGTAAAAAAAAAAAAAAAAAATTGCTGTCTTAGTGGGTCATGCACATTACGCAAGAGTATGACCACATGTCTAACGCACATCGTGTTTGTCGCACAAAACCAGACCACACAAATACAGGCCACATGTATCAATTGGAATGTATGTGGAATTGAATTGAAGCCATCTTATTTTGTATAATGCCTTGAGATGACACCTTCTATAAACTGGACCACATCAATACAACTGGATTATGCTGTGAATAAGAACTGGTTCTCGTTTACAATACAGCCTGGTAAAACCAACATTTTTAAACCAACTTCATAGAGAACAATACAACTTCACGTTTTGCTCTTTGCCCCTGGTCATCAAAGTGCCTGATTAAAACATAATAAGTGACCTGTGTAATGAAGAAGTCCATCCAGGCCAGCAAATTTATGAGTACCAGGCTGAGGATGAACAGGTCATTGACTTCTGGCTGGACTGAACGCAGGAATGTATCCATGGCAGCAAGAGACAGAAACTCCCCAGTACTTCAGGAAGAAAGATGAAAAAAAAAAGTTAAAAAGAAGTGCAGTTACAACATTAAAGAAAGCAGCATAGAAAAAGTAGCATGAAAGACAAAAGACAATTTACAATTGTCTCTTTCACAAATTATAGTAAATTTTGTCCATGCTTAATGTTACCTGTTACCATAGTGATAGATACCCTCTGGCATCTTAAGTATGTAAGAAGGGCTCTGTGTCACACCAATATCTAAGAGGGTGCTCCGGTTGTCCCAGTGATGTACATCCACAAAAATAAACTTGATTCTGCCAGTGAACTTAACAGACAGTGAGGAGAAGAAGGCAGGAGGTTGGGCCAGATGGGTGAACAGAAACATCTTGATTGGATGAGCTGGGTCAGCGTGCCACTCCTCAACTAGTTGGGCAGACTGACGTACAGTTTTGATTCGACGAGCCAGGTGGGAGGTCATCCACCGAAAGATGTGTTCAGTTTCAATGTACTGTCCAACATATTCTTTTAGCATCACTTTACCCTTTGAAGCTGAAGTTTGAGGAGCAGACATGATGACCATTGAGCGTTGCCAACCACGTTTCATACATGACCTAGTGGAAAGAAGAGAACCAAGATGTCAAATGAGTTTTTTTCCATTTTACTGACAGTGAATGCATTTTGGAGATGAACATAATCAGAATCACATTCATTAGTAAACAAGTCCATAAGCTAGGAAATTGTTTTGATGTAAAAATAAGTGGCGTTCAGAGAACAGCAGGGGGCGCTGGCATAAAAATGTGGAAAAAGGGGGTGCTGCGATTCTTTTGGGGGCCGTTTGCTTGAAGGTAAACTTTACTTCTTAGGTACACAACAATACCAGTTTAGACTTTGAGCTACTTGCTAAAAAATGAGATGTGTATCAGTAAAACATGAATGGCTGCAACAATTATGATACAACCACTTGTATCCATTGATACATTGATTGATTCTGTTAGCTGTAGAGAGTTTCAGCTAACAGAAATACTAACTCTACAGCTGTTAGCTTCTTGGCGTAATTCCACGCTCCTGCTACTGATAGCTTCACTGCATCAGTTCAGCATTACACCGACTAATGGCCTTCCTATGATTCATTTGTCAGGTGTTTAGTTTTCAAAAATTCTATGTCGTATTGAGAGTTTTTTATGTGTTTTGGCAGTGATGTAGTGTTTTGTGTTTTGATGTTGTTATGGATGCTGCATTTTTCCATGGAAGAGCAACAAAATACTTGGCAATATTGCTGCAGACCGGAGGGAGGGGCATGCTAGTGTTTTTTTTATTTTTTTTTATTTTTCTCTTCACGACAATCTTACAACGTCCTGCAGTGAGTGATGAGTTGAGTATGCCCGATTTTTTAATCAGGCATATTCAACATTGTCTTGGTCCGATGATCGCAGCCTGTGGGGTTTTCCCTGAGTGGGAGCGATAATGCAGCCTGTTGAATGTGACAGGTTGCCAATCAGAAAGTTTATTACTATTGTTAGAGCCATAAATATAAAATATTTCAGTAATTTGTATGATGCTTTGTTTTATTTTATTTTATCACACTTAGATGAGAAGACTATTTGTTCAGACAATTTTTATTGGGAAGTTTAGTTTTATTTTGAAAGGCTTACTTCCTGTTGGGCATATGTTGTAAAAGAAAATTCTATTGACAGATTGCTCAATTAACAGATTATTTAGACACGCCGCAATACAGTGTAAACTCTGTATAGTTGGAAAGAAGGAAAAAGGAATTGTAAACTGTAGCTGTCATTTTTGTATTTGTATAATTTTTACAGATAAGTATTTTTTTGTTAAATTCATAGTTTTCACACGTCCTTTACTCTCAGTGTCTAAGGAATTACACAGATTTTGGATCTGTTGCCATATCAATAAAGTCATTTTTATATGTTTATTATATGTGTTTATGTTTATTCAGTTAAAAATGTTAACTATGAAAAAACATAACTCGCCACCAAATCATAGTGCAGCAAATGGAGCGTCTGCTCCCGCCGCCTTTTATCAAATGCCTTTTCTTTTTGTTTTGTCTTTTATCGCTTAAAATGAGTCCAAAAACTATCAATGCTGCTTCTACATCTTCATCCGTGTATGGTATTCATGTATGGTATGTTGGGGGTTTTACTGGATTTTCTTCTGGAATCAGGATGTTTGTGAGAGGAATTGGTTCGTGTGGTGTGTTGCTCCTGCCTAACCCTAACCTAACCCTAACCCTGAACACACAAACCAATTGAACCTGTTGGGCTTTAAAAAAAAAAAAAAAAAAAAAAAACATACATATGGTCTCTACTGGCGAAGTAGTTTGAAGCTCAATTGCCTCATGAACGAGCCATATCATGCAGAGCGGGCTTGATATGGTGATTTATCACGGTAACCACCTACTGTGATAAATCCATTCTCCTGTCTCTTCTCTGGGCCTTTCCCCTTTGTAAAGAACCTTTCGAAGGACATCTGATCTGTTTCTTACTCATTTGCTGCTTGTGGGCTCAATGTTGGCATGCAAGATATAACCGAGAGAACCCCCTTAAAGGATTTTCAAAATAAAAGATTCTCCAGACTCAAATAATACATCAAATGAAAATATTTAATTATTTCTTGCGCGGTCCAGTACCAATTGGTCCATGGACCGGTACTGGTCTGGGGCCCGGGGGTTGAGGACCACTGATCTTGTGAATTGGAGATCACATGATTTTATGTGCATGGTGTGGCAGTTTGCCACATGCGCTGTTGCTTTGCATTGAGTCAAGAATGTAGGTGTTCGGGGAAATTACACAATCATGCAAAGAATCTGAGCAGGGGACACAAAGTTTTGATATTAACCCTTTCATGCATAGTGGTCTCTACAATGTACAACTATCTAAAAGCCATTTTCTTGAGCTTCTCGTGGATTTTTCTATGTTGTAAACACAGACCACTGAAGTGGACACTAATGCATCATAAAATACACTTATCAACTACTGGCCATCATCTGCAAATGCAAGAAATTATTTTTGTTAAAGCCGCCAGACAAAAAAACTTGCCAACCGACCCTGTCCTTCCTTCTACTGTAGATGACTCTTGCAGGTAAAAAAAAATAAAATATTGGCATCAGATAACCGTTAAACTGCTGATGTATGTGTTGAACAGGGAAAAATGATTGTTTTCTTTTATGGTTAATTATTATTGCTTTATGGTTTGCTTTGCATGTATATTGTTTTTGGGTTGTTGCTTTTCTTTTCCCCTTTGACAATCCAAACACCCTGGACTGAAGGTGGTTGTCTCTGGAGGAGGGGCGCACTAATTGGCCACCCGGACAGGTGTCAGCAGAGGCTGATTAGAGCCAAAATAAAAGGAGCCTGGATGGGAAGAGGAGGGGAGAACTGGTTCTGCAGCCACGGGAACTGACACGCTGTGGGGAGCAGACGGAGCCCGCTTTTCCCGCACAAGCGATCAAGAGTTGGACACACGGCCCAGTACAGAGAATCAGGGCAGAGGTTGTAAGTAAAAGTTCCATTCCGATTGAACCGATCCTGCAGAGTACTGGCAGGGAGGACATCTTTCGACGGAGTTCTGGTGCGGGGATGCTGGCGCTTTCCTGTGTTTTCTTTTAGGTGTACCGGAACGGAAGGGGGCGTAACACACCGAGGAGTGAGCGGCGTTGGAAGTCTTGTGCAGCCGGCTGTGGACAACGAGAGTGTGCGCTGCACATAGGTCACCTCCACGAACACGATAACAAGCGGAGACCAACCTGTGGCCTTCAACTGGTGACTTTTATGGAGCACTGGATTTTATAAAGAAGAACAGCTTTTATTGTGCCACTACTTGTGACCTTTCTATTAAAATACCTTGTACTTGACTGCTTTTTATTAAAATACCTTGTACTTGACTGCTTTCTATTAAAATACCTTGCACCTGACTGCTTTTTATTAAAATACCTTGTACTTGACTGCTTTCTATTAAAATACCTTGTACTTGACTGCTTTCTATTAAAATACCTTGTACTTGACTGCTTTCTATTAAAATACCTTGTACTTGACTGCTTTCTATTAAAATACCTTGTACTGCACTGCTTTTATTAAAATACCTTGTACTTGACTGCTTTCTATTAAAATACCTTGTACTTGACTGCTTTTATTAAAATACCTTGTACTTGACTGCTTTTTATTAAAATACCTTGTACTTGACTGCTTTCTATTAAAATACCTTGCACCTGACTGCTTTTTATTAAAATACCTTGTACTTGACTGCTTTCTATTAAAATACCTTGTACTTGACTGCTTTTTATTAAAATACCTTGTACTTGACTGCTTTTATTAAAATACCTTGTACTTGACTGCTTTTTATTAAAATACCTTGTACTTGACTGCTTTCTATTAAAATACCTTGTACTTGACTGCTTTTTATTAAAATACCTTGTACTTGACTGCTTTTTATTAAAATACCTTGCACCTGACTGCTTTCTATTAAAATACCTTGTACTTGACTGCTTTTTATTAAAATACCTTGTACTTGACTGCTTTTTATTAAAATACCTTGCACCTGACTGCTTTCTATTAAAATACCTTGTACTTGACTGCTTTCTATTAAAATACCTTGTACTTGACTGCTTTCTATTAAAATACCTTGTACTTGACTGCTTTTTATTAAAATACCTTGTACTTGACTGCTTTTTATTAAAATACCTTGTACTTGACTGCTTTCTAAAATACCTTGTACTTGACTGCTTTTTATTAAAATACCTTGTACTTGACTGCTTTCTATTAAAATACCTTGTACTTGACTGCTTTTATTAAAATACCTTGTACTTGACTGCTTTCTATTAAAATACCTTGTACTTGACTGCTTTTTATTAAAATACCTTGTACTTGACTGCTTTTTATTAAAATACCTTGCACCTGACTGCTTTCTATTAAAATACCTTGTACTTGACTGCTTTTTATTAAAATACCTTGTACTTGACTGCTTTTTATTAAAATACCTTGCACCTGACTGCTTTCTATTAAAATACCTTGTACTTGACTGCTTTCTATTAAAATACCTTGTACTTGACTGCTTTTTATTCAGGACGTATATCCTAATTTATTGAATAAGACTGTATGGTATTTGCATTTAAGTTTTAGCTTTATTTTTAAGACTAAAAAACAAAAGGTTTTCCAGTAACTGTCGGTATATCAATGTCCGGCCCCACTCGCCCTCATTCCTCTTCATCACAAAGTTACACTCTTGATGCAACGGCACCAACAGCCCTTTTAAACTGCAGCAAACAGAAAGGGACTGGGACGGACCACTGTCAGTCTCATACCTTATTTGGAAATGGGACCATTGCACTTCGGAAGTGAAGGGGGCGCTATTTCCTATATTATCCACAGGAATATGGATAATATTCCTCTGCTTTTCTTTTGAAATCTGTGATATAGCTTCACCTTTAGGAAGGATTTTCACTCTCACCATGTATTTGAACGTTTCTCTTTTATTTACTTCAGGGCAGCTTACAGTTTTTAAACACATTTTGTAGCTTTCGGTGTACTTCTAAATCTGCTCCTTAGTCGCATCTTTTCAACCCTGATACTGCCTCTACTGGCGTGGGTGTGGTAATAACTAATCTAATTACATTACTAAATCAGAATATCACAAAGTCTTTATTATTTAATATTAATTCTGGTATTACTGGAAACCTAAGATATAAATTCCCCCACAAAAGAACATACCTTTTCATTTTCTTAAGGAAGTAGGGAATTCCTACCTAAAGTCAGTGGAGCAGTTGAAGGTTCCAGTTCTGATTCCAAACTGAGACAGCTTCAGCACCATTTTTCCCCAGTTCGTTTGACTGAACACAGCTTCCTGGTCCTGGGCTACAACCTGATGATGGCACAGTGATAATTAACAAATGTACAGACAGTTGTTTAGTGGGAACAAAACCAATAGCGTCCCTACATATTCAAACAAATATTAGTTTTACAACATTTTACACACATTTGTTTGAGTGTTCCCTTTATTTTTTTGAGCAATATATATATATATATATATATATATATATATATATATATATATATATATATATATATATATAATTTGAAAGCACAGAATCAGTGAAGAATGTCATGAATATGTGTGTAGGGCTGCACGGATTTCAGTTTTATGGCTGATCCCTGGTTACCGATCTTTAAAAAGCCTGACCTGCCAATTTTGATTTTGGCTGCTATGATTTTTTTTTTATTTGTTTGAAATGTCTCTCAATGTAGCAAGAAAGTCACTGAGTCGACTTTCTTGCTACTCAGTGAATATTGTTAACTCCAAACGTGCAGACCAGACATGGTGGGCCAGTCTGACAGTCACACTTCTCACTGTAGAGCAGAAGAGATCAGAGACTGATTTTTAAACCTTTGCTGACAAAGGTAAGATTAAGGGATAAGATGGGCTTCACGTGTAAGTATCGGCCAATCACAATCCCCCAAAATGAAGGAAATCGGCACCCAGAAATCAACTGGTTGATAAATCATGTATAATATGTCCCATATTATACATGTACACTACCGTTCAAAAGTTTGGGGTCTCCCCATTCAGTACTGTAGCTTCTGTGAGGAGCTAAACTGTTTTCAGATGTGTGCACATGGTTGCACAAGGGTTTTCTAATCATCAATTAGCCTTCTGAGCCAATGAGCAAACACATTGTGGAGTGATAGTTGCTGGAAATGGGCCTCTATACACCTATGTAGATATTGCACCAAAAAGCAGACATTTTTAGCTAGAATAGTCATTTACCACATTAGCAATGTATAGAGTGTATTTCTTTAAAGTTAGGACTGGTTTAGAGTTATTTTCATTGAAAAGTACAGTGCTTTTAATGACATTTCAATGTGACCCCAAACTTTTCAACGGTAGTGTATATAATGTGAACAGCACTGCCAGAGATGCAATAAGTGTATAGCAGGTGTGTGACATTATCCACATTGTTAGCAGAAATAGAGGCCTCCAAAACCCAAATTCGCTTCGGGCTCCATAGAGGCTTGGGCCGGCCTTGTGTATGTGTAAATATATAATTTTTTTTTTTTTATTACTTTGTGAAGAATCAACAACATGAAGTGAGACACAATCGTGAGGTGTAAAAATTTATTTGATATTTTAAACTTTAAAAAATAAAAAACTGCAAAGTAGGGCATGCAATATTATTCAAGCCCTTAACTTTCAGTGCAGCAAAACTCACCCCAGAAGTTCAGTGAGGATCCCTGAATGTCCTAAATAACTGATGATACCTGTGTATAATCAAGTCCCCATATAAATGCACCTGCTCTGTAATGGTCTCAGGGTTGAGTTTAAAAGCGCAGAGAGCATCATGAAGACCAAGGAACACACCAGGCAGGTCCGAGTTACTGTTGTGGAGAAGTTTAAAACCGGATTTGGATACAAAAATACAATATTTACCACGCTTTAAACATCTCAAGAAGCACTGTGCAAGTGATGATATTGAAATGGAAAGAGTTAGTAATGGGCAGATGAGCCCTCCTTGGGGCTCATTTGCCAAACTGTGTCGACACTGTGTTGCTTTGCCACTTACAGTGACATCTGATGGATTTAGAAAGCCATTGAAGGCAAATTAAATAAAGACGGGAGTGTTAACTGTTTAATCCCCTTCAAGCTGGGCACATTGATGCCTCAGCATTGTGGAAGTGCTCTGGTTATACTAAGACAAAACTTAGGAGCATATCCTACATTTTTCACCTACAATATAAATAAATGAATCCATGTAAACTAAGTAAAATATCCCATGGAAAGGAATTTGAATAACCTGAAAGAAAAATGATCAAAAAGTGGAAATGAGAATGGAATAATTATTTTCCATTATAAGATCAAAATGATCTCATACGGGAGAAAACTTCTTTTTCCTTAGTTGATCCCATGCAGGTAGTCAAATACGACTTATAAACCAACACAAAGCAAAGAACACAAAGTATCTCCATCCAACAAAACCCACAAACGTGTCAACAGTTTCTCCCTCATCAATACAATTTGCAGCAGTCACATCCAAATAACATGGGAACTGCATCGGTCATGTAGTCCTGTGTCAGTGATACAAGCACTGACACAGGGTTTTTATTTGCCCGGTGCAATTGCCGAGGTTTCGGTGTCTGGCCCATCACCAAAAGGAGTATCAGACCACTGCAAATCTACCCAGACCTGGCTGTCCTTCTAAACTTTCATCTCAAACATGAAGAAGACTGATCAGAGATGCGGCTAAGAAGCCCATGATCACTCTGGATGAACTGCAGAGATCTACAGCTAAAGTGAGAGAGTCTGTCCATAGGACAACAATCAATCGTACACTGCACAGATCTGGTCTTTATGGAAGAGTGGCAAGAAGAAAGCCATTTCTCAGAGATATCCATAAAAAGGATAGTTTAAAGTTCGCCATAAGCCATCTGGGAGATACTACACATGTGGAATAAGGTATTCTGGTCAGATGAAACCAAAATTGAACTTTCTGGCCACAATGTAAAACGCTATGTTTGACGTGTGTTCATCACCCTGAACACACCATCCCCACTGTCAAACACGATGGTGGCAGCATCATGATTTGGGCCTGCTCTTCTTCAGCAGGGACAGGAAAGATGGTTAGAATTGATGGGAAGATGGATGGAGCCAAATACAGAACCATTTTGGTCTACAAATCTACAATGGAATGGTAACATTAGAATGGTAAAAAGAAACTCTAGAATGGGGTTTTCAATCAGTGTATGTGCACTGATCATCTGCACACACACAGATCTGATCAGTGCTTTCCTTGTTTGGCCTCTAAGTTCAGGTGGACTGCCTTGTTTTGGTAGTGTCATAATTTATGCATTCTCAGATGATGGCTTAAACAACACTCCATAAGATGTTTGGACATTTTTTATGGCCTAAGCCTGGTTTAAATTTTTCCAAAACTTTATCCTTGAGCCATCTGGTGTGTTCCTGGGACTTCATGATCCCATTCCATGCTGCTTGCTCACCAATATTCTCCGAGCAACTTCTGAGGCTGTCACAGAGCACCTGTATTTGTACCGATTAGATTACACACAGGTGGACTCCATTTTATCATTAGCAGTACTGCTGCAGGCAAGTGGTTGCACTCATAGAAAAGGGGGTTAAATACTTTTGCTCATTGCACTTTTCAGTTTTTTTTATTTGTAAAAATTGTTTTGAAGCAAGTATAATTTTTTACTTCACAATCGTACATGACTTTGTGTTGGTTTTTCACTTGAAATGCCTATGAAATATATTTGCTTGTGTTTATGATGTGACAAAATATGGAAATGTAACAGTTATGAATATTTTTGCACAACACACATTTATATTTTTTTAATTTCAGTCTGAAATATATGAATTTACACATTTTATATTTTTCTCAGTCTGATGACATTTCACAATATGAAATGAGATATCCAAATTACTCTGTATTTAAGTAGCCTTTTTAATCAAATACTTTCTCACTCTGGGTAATTTACTAAATGTTAAAAATATGTTCACATAGTGCAACTCTTACAGTAGTACAGGTTTTGCGTACTGTCCCCACCTCTGTGTATGACTAATTGTTTTTTTTAGTCCAGCTTGCGGACGGAGATTATAAATTATCTTTACAGAGTAACAGATAGTCTAATGGAAGATTACACAAGAGATGCAAGAGTAGAAGGAGTTGAAAGCAGTATTTCAAATAAATTTATTTGATACTGTTACTCTCAGAGCAGGGTATACCTGCTGCTATTTAAAAAAAAATTAAACAGAATTGTTCCCTGCTTTTCCAAGCTAAAAGGACACTAATCATTTTTCTGCATTTTCTATCCAGGACAACATACAAATTCCCAGTTTTACCTGAACCAGCCAAATTCCATCTTTAGTGTCCTCCACCAATTCATAGAAGTGCATCTCCCCACTGAAGGCTGTAGTTGTGCTGGAATCTCCAGCCTCTGTCTGCTCTCTCGCTTTCTTGATTGCTGAATACAGCTCTCCTTGCGTTAATTCTCCTGTGCACAGAATAAAAAACAGTGGAGCCAAGTGCTTGATTGTGACTTGCACAGTGCTTCAAGATATGTCAGACCTGAATTCAGATTCACTATTGGAGATGGTCTTTTTTTAAAAGTCTACTTTCAAAATTCATCCATGGATTTATTTTTGGTCTAACTGATTACTGTACTGTCTTCACAGGTCTGCCTAAAAGTCATTCAGAGAGCTGCAGCTGGACCTGTAAGCAAAGTTTATTGATAGGGCACTTTCCACAGACATAAAATCACAAAGCGCTGTACAACAGAAATCAACCTTAAACCATATAAAACATAAAACCAACATAAGGAACACAATGAAATCAAGAGCTAAAAGCCTGGGAAAATAAATATGTTTTCAGTTGCTTTTTAAAAACAGAGTCAGCAATATGAAGCTGACAAAAATAACCAGGAACCTGGCCATGTAATGCTCTGTATGTCAGCCCAAGAACGTTAAAACAAATTCTAAAATCAAAGGAAAACCTTAATGCAGAATGCCCTGTGAGATAAAGGTGAGCCAGTCCAAAGCGGAGTCAGAAATACCAGCCAGGACCTTTAGCCTGTTTAACAGAATTGGATCGTGAACAATGTCAAAATCATGATCTAATAAAACCAACGCTGAGCATTTTCCCTCATCTGCAGACATCAACAGATCATTGTGGATCTATTTGCTGGAAAACCAAAGTTATTTTAAATCAAGACTAAAACCCCATCCTAGAGTTTCTTTTTACTCTTGTATTTATATTAACTGAAGTATTATTAATTATAGTCTCTAGTGACATTTTTAATTGTTTTACGTAATTAGTCCTTTTTTATGTTTCACTCTTTGTTTATTGTGACTATTCTGACATTTTTCCCTCTTTCTCTGAATGCTGCCAGTCTTAGCCAGGTCTTGTTTGTAAAAGATCTTTTGTTCTCATGAGACAAACCTGGTTAAATAAAGGTTATTAAAATATTATTAATTATGATGTCAAAACCATGCCATCACCAGGGCATCATTCTTCCACATACACAACATTGCCCGTGTCTGTCCTTATTTTCTCTCTCATTTCACAGCTCAAATAATTACCCACCCCTTCATAACTTCAGAACTACAGCAATAGCACCCTTAATAGACTTCTCTGCACACATCTGCAGCATATCGAAAACTAAGCGGCACACCACTCCAGGGACACATCACCTTTGTTCTTAAAAATCTCACCGGCTCCTGGTTCATCTCCAGATACAATACAAAATAAGTAGAACTCATCATATCTCATTGATCTCTTTCACTGTCACTCTGCCATTTGATATCTTCGTTCCTCTAACCCCATAGAGAAGACACATTTTATAATGTTCAAATAAGAGCTCTTCTATAAGTCAATAGAGCAACTCCATTCACAACTCCAGACCTTAAATCATAGGTGTCAAACTCCAGTTTTGGAGTTCAATTGACCTGCAACGTTTAGATGTCCCTCTGCTGCACCACACCTGAATAGAATAATTAGGTCATTAGCAGGACTCTGGAGAACTGATCTACACAAGAAGGAAGTAAATAAGCTGTTTCATCCCAGTGTTTTGTACCTGTGGCACATTTAAAAACTGCAGGACACCTTGAGGACTGGAGTTTGACACCCCGGCCTTAAATGATGAAATTATAGTAATTTGTATATTGCAGTGACATATCACTTTTTTAGGACACCCAAAAACGCTTTACAAAAAAGAGGAGACTGTAGTGGATAGACCAGTTTACACAGGTGGGTTTTGAGTAATAATCTGAAGGTATGTAGGGAATCAAAGTTAGTCCCACCCTGCCTTCCAGTGAGGTGCTGTGGCAGAGAAGGCTCCATCTCCGATGGTACGTGTTTGGTTCTGATGGAGGTTTGAAAGAATATTTAAACAATTTTCAAATAGGCTTTCATAAGTTAACAAGTACAAAAAAATGACTTGAAAATCTCTGGAAATAAAGAATAAATGTTTAATTTTATATTACATGAAAGTAATTATTTCTAACAACAATCGCTCAGTTTCTAAGTCCTACAGAACAAATTACACACAAAAAAATGATAAGTATTTAGATATTTTTCGAAGACACCTTTCATCCATACGTTCCGAGTAAGTTTACCTGATTTTTCCACCAGTTCGCTGACGTCCTTTTTCTCAGCCAGGCCGGTGTATCCCAGTCCTCTGCACTCTAATATGGTTTTCAACTTATTGTAACTCAGAGTCACTGGATCTACAAGCTGTGTGGCGAACATACCAGTCTCATACCACACTACAGTCTCAAAAATTCTAGCAAGAAAAAACATCATCATGAAATACAGGAGTAAAAAGAAAAGTTTTATCCACATTTTGTAGGTGGAGGAAATCGGAGAGGAGATCTAACATTCAGATTTAATTTGAACGGGCTTCAAACACACAATGAGACAAGAAACGATGTAGAAAACTAATTTCTCCGAGTTCTTGACCTTGTTTGCTTTCTCAGGTGACGTTAGAAATGGTCTGACGTTGGCAGCCCACAAATTCAAACGGTACTTAAAACTCAGTTAGCAAATAATGGCCTCAAACGCATTAGGCTAAACAAAAGGCCTGACAGACAGACAGACAGACAGACAGACAGACAGACAGAGATCCAGTCAAGCACTGCAGGGAACAGCAGTGGTCCCGTCAGCTCCCCTTTCAAGGCCTTTCAAAGTATACGGTAAAAATTATTGACACAAAGATCAACAAATCTCAACCATACCCTACCAAAAAGCTGTGACGTATTTGCAAACGTAGATCGTGGACAATCGTAATCTCACGAGACCGAGGCGAATTGTGAAACGTCATCAAAGTTGGCCCAAGTGCTTTTTCTTCTTTTGATTTTAACGGCAGCTTGCATCCATTATTGTTGCACTACTGCCATCTGTTGGATCCTAATACTTATTCCTGAAATTCTCCCAATGAGCCCGGTATTGAAAAAAACAAGAACAAAAAAACAAAAACGAAAAATCTTCATTACTATTTAACTGAGCAACTACATTCTCAAATTTCAATCCCCTATTAAAACCTATAACCCTTTTTAGTCATCTTCTTTGATTCACATATTTCCTAGAGCTAATCAAAATCTTAAAAAGAGTGCCATTCAAAAATGTGACCAGTTCTTATTGTATTTACAACTATCTCCTGCTTTTTCCTCTAATCCTTGCATCAACTGTATTTTGTACCTTTCCATTTATTTTATTATCCCATCTAATCTACTTTCTTCCCACACTATACTTTTGCCTTCAGATTTAGATAACTGAAGGCATATCAATGTCTTCTTTTGTAATACATACAAACACACCTACGTTAATCAAATTTTATGAAATAATTTCATTTTCTTTAAAAATCAAGTAACTATTTGTATGTTTACTCCCCAAATTCTTCCTCAAAATATCTAATGAGTAATTTATGAGATCATTTTTCTTAATACATTCAAATTCTCTCCTCATCTATATCCTCTCTTTCATATTTATGACATTCTAATGTAACATGTTCTATTGATTCATATTTTCTACAGTGACCACATTTGCCAGTAGAATGCTTTTGAATTTTAAAAAGTGTATAATTAATAATTAAGTCCTGTATCCCCAAATCTCAACTTTGTTATCACTCTTTCCTCCTTCCCATTCCTTTCCTTTCTATTTTTTCTTCCTGTTTTTTCTTCATCCCACCCTTTTTGCCATTTTCCACCACTTTTTCTTGAACAATACTCTGCCTCAGATTTACTTGTTTTAACTGTAAAACTAATAGGATGTTGAATTGCCCTCTTTGCCATTTTATCTGCCCTCTCCTTTTCTTCTACTCCAATATGTGCTGGAATCCACACAAATATAACTATCAAACCCATATTTTGTATTCTGAATAATGTATGAAATATTTCTAATAAAATCTCCATTCTACTATTTGATTGACTATATTTCAAACTTAATGTAGAACTTGAATCTGAACAAATGACTGTTTTTAATGGTTTTATGTCTTCTACTCGATGTAAAGCTAATAATATTACCAATATTTCTCCCGTGTATACTGATAATCCGTCTGTAATTTGTTGTCCTATTTTTATATTAAATTGTGGTTCTACAAAAGTACCAGAATAGAAATAGTTTTACGAAACCTATTCCTATTTTCCCAGTAATTTTTGATGCATGTGTATAAATTTGAATGTAATTGATAATAATTGTTTAAATGTACCTTTCTAAATAACTATCTGTGATGAAAGATTATCTTGTTTCTTTTTCATTATTGGCATATCTACTGTTGCTTCTGGTAGAATCCATGGTGGAATTATTGTTTTGGTGTTGTTTGAGTAATTTCTCATTTTAAATTCTTTTCAATTGTCCATCCAAAACCCCAAATTTCTTTATTTTCTTTTTCCCAACATGGGAATCTCCCAAGTTGGATGATTAAAGTTTTTGCTTTGTAAATTTAACCAATAATTTATTTCTAATTTTGTTCTTCTGAAATCTAACAGCATTTTTCCCATTTCTATTTCTATTGCTGTTGATGTGGGTGCTCAACTGTCCGAAATGAAGAATAGTCTACAGTGGGGGCTTGGCCTTGAAAACATCTCACAAGATGTTAGAAATAACACTTTATGTATATAATATCCCTTACCAAAAAATCCCATGAAAGTCACATGTGATAACGTTCACATGTGATAACGTTCACATGTGACTTCCACGTGACTTTCACACAACTTTTTCATGTGAATGATGGGTGAAGGATGCTCAGATTTTGCAGAACTTTTAACCCTTTATTTTGTATAATTGTATTTGATAAAGCATTTTAAACTTTTATTTCACACCAGTTGGTTATTTTTTAGTTAACTATATACTTTACATTATTATCAAATATTTCTATTAACACATAAATATAAGCATCGCTTTGTCTTAAAGTTGAAGTTTATACCTCTGTCATAACTTAACATTTATTTTGCTCTCAGGCACTTAGTTTATGTAAGTGCCTTTAACCCTCAAAAATGGCTAAACTTTTAGTGGATGCTGAGAACGGGGGTTTCAGGCCATGAGGGAGGCAGACAGTGATGTCCACGTTTTTCAGTAACGAGTAATCTAACGTGTTTCTATTTCAAATCAGGTAGTCAGACTACAATTACTTATCGAAACCACTTTGCATGACTGTTTTCTTTTGTAATTTGCTTTCCTCCACGCGTCTTGGAGAATAACTGCAGTTTCTATGTGACACTGTCAGCAGCGACAGAAACAATGGAGGGAGAGTCGCACTTTGTTGCTGAAAAGGATCTATTTTTGAGTTTCGTGTCCAATTCCATTTGTTGGGGCTTTGGGCTTGTTTTTTTTCTTTCTAAAGTCGCTTGCAGATTTAATGAGTTGTGGTTTTGGGGCTTAATAAGCAGATATAAACCCCAGAATCTGTCTGACATCCATTTAGTTTTAGTCCATCATTTCCCGGATGATCCGTCCCGTTGTGTCTTTGTTAATGTCAAGGTAATATATGACCTCTGAATGACGTCAAGCTTCGCATTGCGCTCCAGAAAACCGCAAACATTGAGACTAATATGAAAAGCGAAATAAACATGAAAACAGCTACGAATGAACAAGTCCGTCAAGTTGTGCGACTAAACGTCATTATAATTATTCATATTAAGATAAGTGTCACTAATCTGTGCAGACATCTGAGTTGTGGAGGCGCTGGAGGAGCTCTGTGCGCTGCGCTCTGGCACCAAACTTCCACAGGGCCGTAACGCACAACCTGGAGGCAGGGCGTATGGAGGGTGGGGGGCTTTAAAATTCTTCTTAGAGTTTTCCATACAATAGTGGACCACGCAAAAACATGCACAAATTACTAAAGTTATTTGTACTGTTGTAACCATTAATCAATCTCTCCTCCAGTTCAACCACATAACTGGAGACACATTGTTGATGTAATCATTATAAAATAACTTGCAAGTAAGTATTGACACAGATTTATGTATTTATCTTGATATTAAGAAACATATTTAGTTTTTCAAAACAATTAATTTTTTTGTCTGTTTGCATGTGGAAAATGTTTTTCGTTGATGTAATTACTGACAGAGCCATAACAAAATATTGTTTTATTCATTTAAATATTAAATAATATACACTTTGTTGGGTCTTGGTTCAATAGTCTATGTACAATCATTTCAATATATTTTAATAAACGTTGAACCAGTCTGGCCCTCGGCTTGTAGCAAATTTGGTGTGTTTGACTTTGACATCCCTGCTTTAGAAGGACTATATATCACTTCACTTCACTTCACTCTAGTTTGGAATTAAACAAACTATCTCTAAGTGTTGTCATTGCCGCTACACCCCCCCTCCTGACCCCCTTCCTTCACTCTCTCCTCTCTCAGTCACTACTTCCTCTTCTGAGAGGGGAGATGTGCTACCAGCTCTCCATCTAACGGGTAAATTGAGTTTCCTAAATCTGCTGGGATTTACCCTATCCAGAACTGAAGTAAACTCTGTTTAAGCTGGTTTCCAGAAAGGATTCGCCTGACTACTAACGGCCTACATCCAGATGTCTCACCCTTCTTCCCCCTGTGAATTAGCCAGACTGAGCAACATACAGATAACTAGTTCCACAAAGCACATCTGTTAACAGTCGCTCCTTCTCTTTTTTACAACTTGCACTTGTTACTGAATCAGGTTAGTTTTAGTGACTCGGGCGAGTCCCAAGGATGTTGTTTTAAATTTGGGCTAAAGCAACCTATAAAACATGACCTAGTTTTCTTCCCCAGAATCAAACATCACAGCCATTTTACTACCATCAAAGAACTTTGAGGTGACTCATTAATTGATCCATTAATCCACCACCTGATTTTTATTTTTTGACAACTCAAAAATGGGTTTTCTTGAAATAAAAATAAAATGATAAAAAAAGTTGCAATCATAAACAAACTCAATGAGAACCAAGTCCATAGCTAATTTAATCTAATATGATACCCTTGTAAGACCTACTGCGGAAGAAACCTGGGGAAAAATCCAACATTTCTAACAACTAAAGTAATAAAATATGGCATGATAAAATTCTTTCACTGCCTTTCTATGTCCCTTCAGGCTATTGAAGTTGATGAATTCCATCACTCGTTCCAACGTTGAGTCGTGGTGAAAGACTGCCATCATTACCACTGGAGGTCCAGGCACTGGTTGGGGTTCTACCAGATTCTCCTGACCACTCACACAGATCTAAAGGTCGAAGGGCACGCTTCCTGGATTCATACCATCCACTGCAAGCTGTTCACCACCAAATCACTTGCCGTTGGAACTCCTGGGGAAGGCCAAGGCACTAGGAGGAGCTTCCAACGATCACCCACCGTCTTAGTAACACGGTGGTGTCAGGTCCGAACCAACCCGAGACGAACCAGCGGATCTTCATCACCACTAAACCCACAAGAAGATGAAGATCCTCTACTGATGCCAGACTCCATCTCTTTGAAGAATCGTTTGAGTTACTACTCCCAAATGATGAAAAAGGCTTATAGTATTAGGGTAAAAGAGGAAATAATATTTTGACAGAAGGAACTGCCTTTTTACCTGGCATCCCTGATGCTTCTGACAATATGAGCAACATTCACGACAAACTGGATAAGTTGTTAAAAGAACAATAAAAGGATTATTCTGATTTTATAGTACATCAGTGGCTTAATTGTTTGGCATTTCATGATTTTCTGTAATTAGCATTTGCCTATGTGAGGGTTTTACACAGACCAGCCAGAGAGGCATTGAGTAAATTTTAAAAATTTTCTTAATTTATTACAAAAAATCCAAAAATAATTTCCAAATGATAAATTGGGCCCAAAATTGAGGTCAACATAACAAACTGCAACCCAGGTAGTGACACAAAAAAACTCAAACAAAAACTGACCTCACTAACAAGACATGAAGGGAACTTAAATAGTGGATGATCAGACCACTGCTAAACACAAAGGGGATAATTAAATACACGAAAACACAAACAAATACTGGAAAACACATTACTAAATCTTTAAAATAAATAAATAGTTCTAAAACTGAACTAACTTGCAAAAAAAAAAAAACAAACATTGAAGAAATGGTGAGATTAAACTAAAGACCAAATTTCCCCTTCCCCTGGCGAGCAGATGGAACGACCCACTGGGGAAGTTGACGGCCATATATGAACATCAGCTGGAAATCATCTTTACCATTTCAGCCGAGGAAACTGGTAACTCAACAAAAGAAATGTATTGCATTTAACAAAAAACACAAAGAACTGACAAAATAAAGTTAACTGCATGGTGCACTACAAATAGCTGACTAAATGAAAACAAATTTAAAGATAAAAATCTAAACTATTCAAACCAATATATAAAATAACATTAAGGAAGAACAGAAAACAATTCCTCTCACTGTCTCTTCTGTGTGACAGCAGGGACAGCTGCTGTCACAGCCCAGTTTCCCATTATTCAATGCAAGATGGTATTTGTTTTCTGGTATTTGTTTGCTGTGCTAGAACCAAAACCTCCATGTTTCACAAAAACACAGAGCCTATTGGTGCATTTTACCACATTTTTCTTCATCCTATTGTTTATATTATTAGTTTAAGATAATTTTTTTTCTTTTTTTTAAAAAGTGATTTTTCTAGAGTCAGAAGAGGGGAATGTGGTGGAAATTTTTAAGATTACTATATAATTATGAGTAAAAGAATGCATAACAGTACAATGATACTTGTGTAATGCACATGCTCATGAGAAAGTCTTCTGAAAGTACTTCTCGGGCCTTGGCATTATTTCAATAGTTATTAAATTGTTTCTCCTCATGACGTGCTTGACTCCCCACGTGAAAGAAGATATGTGTGCTTGCTATCTGTTCTGTAACCAAGTAGATGATCAAACTATGTGAATGGAATGAAACATTCCCTGTAAAACTGTAAGCTGTGTTCAGCTCAATTAGCGAAATATTCTTTTTCTGGTTTTTTCAGTTTTGAAACAGTTTTGCCTCATTCTTTGTTAAAGGAAAATTTCCACAACAGTTTCCAAGGCCACAATACTATTGGACTAAATTTTTGTTATTCACGTTCAATGTTTTTGCTTGTTCTTTGTTGGGTCCTTGTCTTGCTGTCTTGTTGCTACCATCCCTTGAAAAATGAAATTGCCCCCCCCCCCCAACCCCCACCCCCACCCCCACGCAGCTGCTGTTACAATTTTTTGGAGTCTATCTGACCTATGAAAAGCTTCACAATTTTAAAGGCATGCAACTGCCATGTTTTCTTTGGTCCAATAGTGATAACTAGCACTTTATTGAAGCATTATTGAAGCTGCAATATATAACTTTGATAAAAAATATGGTTTCTCCATATTTGTAAAAGCCGTCATCATGTTGTGACAGTTTGTTATGAGACAGTGAAAACAATCAATCTCCTCCAACTGCTCCCTGAATTACTATTGCTAGCTAAAGTAAGGCAATAGTGTCTGTTTCTACTTACCATACAGGCCAATGTATTAATTACTGATCAAAAGATCTTGCCATACAAATTTATTCCTCTGTATTTACTTTAGTTTCTTAGTTTATTCTTGCATCTTGTTCTTTGTGCATTTCTATTTAGTTTTTTATTAGTATTATTCTTTCTTGGTTCATTGTTATGTCCTCTTCAGTTTCTCTCCTGTTGTTAATTTGCTTCCCGTTTTTATATATGTTTACCATTTTCACTCATTATGCTCTTCACCTGCTGCGCCGTGCCGCATAATCATCATGCGCTGATTCCTAGTTCTACCCACTATTTCTAGTTCTACTCTTTTCAGTTCTCCATTAGAGAAGGGACATTTCAACAAATCATCAGTATTACTCTCCTTCCTTCTTAAATTCTTTTTCTTTTAGTTCTCTCTCTTCCCTGCATTTCATTAACTGGTCAATTTTTCCCACTATGTATTTCCACAACTGTATACACTAAAATATCAACCTTTTCCCTATCAGTTACTGTTTTTATAATATTGTTATTAACTCCATGATGAGAATAGTTATAACTCCATTCTCATCTATCCCACCTCATTTTTTTGATCATTTTCCAAATTTCTCCTATCATCGTACTGTTACTAATTGTATCACAAAATTCTCTCCAATATGTTCTTGCTCTTCTTATTGTACTTTTTACTTTTGTCTGTGATTTTTTATATTGTATTAAATATTGAAAATTGTGACATCTTTTAACAAATTTAAATTCCTTATTTTGGTTTTGGGTTCCTCTATCTCTGATAATAATATGGACTGAATGAAATCAACAGTCCGATCAATAGATCATTCACACACCGACTTATTGCATCTCTGACAATGCTGTTCACATTACATCCTATATGCACGTATAATATAGGACACACTTATTGGCCGATTTATCAGCACTGATTTCCTTAACTTTGGGGGATCATGATCACCGAATACATACATGTGAAATAATCTTTTCCACCAATCTTATTTACCTCAGCAAAGATTTAAAAACAGCCACTGTCCTCTTCTGTTCTTCTGTGAGAAGTTTGACTGATGGACATCCCAACCAGGTCATGTCTGCATGTTTGTAGTTAACAATATTCACTCCACTGTGCCCACTCAGCAACGTTCTTGCCACATTCACCGACATTTCAGACAGAAAAAAATTGGTATTGACCTTTTAAAGATCAGCAATTGGAAAGAAAACTGTCCATTGCCTGCAATAAGATGGAATACATGCACACATTTGTGACATTCTTTGATTAGTTGTAATTACGATAGTTAAAATTTTTATTTACCCAAGGTGAGTTCTCACCTGAGAGGGTGGATCAGTACTGAACTGAGTTTGTGCCTGGAAACAATTTTAATCGGAGAAGTTTCACATAACTTAGAAGTTGATGTAAAAATAATATTTGTTTTAGCCACATAAATGATCATGCTCAGCAGCAAATTAATACATGTTGCAAACTAGAGCTTAGAGTAGCTCACTGACATTAACAGTGACAATACAGTTTCTTTGGAAAAATAACTTTAATCGGATGACTGATTACTCCTTGAAAAGGGAACCAAGTTAGATTACTGATTACTTGATTTGGAAAGTAACTAAGTTACATTAATAGTTACTTTTTTAGTTACTTTCAGCAGCTGCTAACAACATCCAGCCATCCATCCACCCTTCTCCCTAACGGGGTCTGGAGGTTCTGGTGCCTCTCCAGCTGTGTTCCGGGCGAGAGGCGGGTTCACCCTGGACAGGGCGCCTGTCTGTCGCAGTGCCAATACTTCATTGCAAGTTATTTTATTTTGGTAACATCAACAATGTGTCTCCACTTATGAGGTTGAATTGAATTGTTTTTTGTGCAACAGTTCAAAAAACCCCCCAAAAAACTTCAGTAATTTTTCCATGTTTTTGTGTGCTCCACTAACATCTGGAAAAGTAGGATTTTTAGCTCCCCTCACCCCAGCCTCCAGATTCTGTCATGGTCCTATGTTTGGTGTCACAGAGCTCCTCCTGTGGCTCCACAACTCAGATGGCTGCTGCACAAATTTGTGACACTTACCTAAATATAATGATGATAATAGCGTTTAGTTGCGCAGCTTAACGGACATGTTCATTGGTGACTGTTGTCATGTTTATTGTCATTGTTCACTTCAGCGGCTCTGACGGAGCCTGTGCCCTGGCAGCGTTGCTCCTCCTATTCTTAGGACTGAACCATTGTTCTAACAATGATAGAAGTGGACCGAAAATTTCATTTTGAATTTTTTCTTAGATGTAAGGCAGATTTATTTTGTTCTTTGTTTTCTATTGCCTTTCATATTGATATTGTTTAGAAAGGTCTATTTTTTCATTTTGGGGTGTGTGTGTGTGTGAGGGGGGAGGAGGGGGGCGGAGCAATTGCAGACTTTTCCAAGAAGGAAAAGTCCAGACCTCCCCGGGATTTCTGCCCATGTGCTGGAGTTGTATGTATGTATTTATGTTAATGTTATGCCCTACTGTATTTCTACAATGTAGGTCAACCATTTGCAGCAATCTATAGAAACCACATGAAAATATGGTTTGTGGCCAGAGAGAATGGGGAAATAGTTACAGCCCAGGTTAAAAGAAGGGGCCCATTCTAGGGAATTTACATAACCTGATAATGTGCTTAGACAACCTAAAACATAGTAAAGTAAATGTAAAATGACAATGTCAGCACTAAGCTAGCTGCTAACAACATTAGATTTCAAACCTTGGGACAACCAAGCTAGGGCATAACCTACAAACCTTACCTTACATATAAATGCTTGTCTTTCTAAGTAACTAAGTAAAATACAATTTAAACAATGATATTGTTTTATGTGCTACGGCATAAAAATGTTACCTTACATGTGATTGCTTGTTTTTCAAAGTAAGTGCCCAATAAAATATTTTAAAATATAATTCAAAAGATGCAATCATTATGTGTTAGAAAGAGGGCACTGCAAACTCTAGCATTTTTAGTTTCTGCACCTCCTGCTTTTAGCTGTAGATTGTTGATCCACTTTTCTGATCTTTTATCGGTACGTTTTTTAAAAATGAAATCCATTGTGACCAATTACCTTCATAACACAAAATATTGTTTATCTTTCTCTCTTTTAGAATGTTTGAAGCAACCGTACACAACAGACTTCAGGCATTTTGAAGCTGGATCAACAGAGCTAAATGGACTGCATTTACTTCCTGATCATCATTATGCGTTGCATAACATCAGCACTACATCATCAGCAACCCGCAATATAGTGGCGATTGTTTGTCAAACCAAACATCCAATAAAAAGTTCCATCAGCCACTATCAGGCAAGATTCATCATGCAGGCAAAATAAGTTTAGTACCCAAACTTGTTGACTGTCTTGGTTGCTTTTATTTTCCTTTTCAGCAAGCAATTACAACTTTCAAACTTTCCTTTGTTCTCCTATTTCATTCTCTTGCTCTTGTAAAAACCAAGGGGCCCCAAACCCAAATGCCTGCTGGTCCTTTACCAGGCCTCTACATTTATAAAGTGGACTGACCCACATTACTTCCTGTATGACTTAAAAAGAAAACCGAAAAATAATAAAACAAAACATAAATTAACCTTATTAAATGTGGTCTTAAAAGTAAACTAGTTGAAATTCTTTTTAATGAATGGAATTGTCTTGCCAGAGGTTTGTTTGGATTCCTAGATTTTGTTCTTAGATGTGACTTTGGTGTTGACAGAGTCCCTATTAAGCTATATTTCTTTCACAAACAGGATTTCCTGTTTAATAAAAAGCCTGGGGGGCAGAGCTGCTTCAGAGTGACTTGGGTGATTGTAACTGAAGCAGTCTCTGAGCACTCTCCTAGCAAGAAAAAAAAACATAACAATTGTCTGTGTCTGTTTTTGCAGATAAAGCAAAGGTGATAGAGTTTAACTCTATCAGTTGTCCTGTGAGCAAGTTTGATTATAGTATAATCTGGACCGCTTATGTATTCAGTTTAATACAGTACTGAACTCTATCCCTACTGCAGTCAAATATCTGGTTCAAAATAGAAGCATTCAAATTAGTTTAAACTTTAAATTAGTTCATTCTCATGGTTGGCTCTGTATATTTCTGAAGTATTTTGGCTGCCAAAGGCCACGTTTGATAACAATAATTAAAAGTTCTCAATGACTGACATTGTCTAGCAAAATGTTTTTACGTCAGGCTACATAGCTGCTACATCAATGAGTGACTATGCTGTAGTTGAGGATATGTTGTTTGCTGGTGAGCATAATCATTTTGTGGCTAAAACAAACATTATCTTTACATCAACTTCTAAGTCATGTAAAACTTCTGTTAAAATCATTTGAATGCATAGAATCAGTACAGTACCAATCCAAATTCTCAGGGGAGAAAGAACTGCTACAAATTTTTTAACACTTAAGAGAAATATATTTAATCAAAGAATGTCGACTGCACCAATTGCAGTTTTCTGGCCAATCCCCGGATCTTTAAAGAGCCAATTTAGATTTTGGTTGATATGATGTTTTTTTATGATATGTTGCAAATTATAGGAAGAAAATCAATGAGTTGGCAACAGAAGGGGGAATATAAACATGCAGATTTTATCTGGTGGGCTGGTCTGTCAGTCACACTTCTCACTGTGAAGCAGAAGAGGACAGAGACTGATTTTTAAACCTTTGTTGACAAAAATAAGATTAGGGGATAAGATGGGCTTCACATGTAAGTATCAGTCGATCACAATACCCCAAAATTAAGAAAATCAGTGCCCAAAAATCAACTAGTTGATAAATCAGTTGGCCAATAAATGTATTCTATTATACATGTATATAATGTAAACAGCACTGCCAGAGATACAAGAAATTTATAGCAGGTAGGTGAATGATTTGATTGCAACCAGTCCACAATATTAGCAGAACTTGAGGGCCCCAAAACCACATTTGGCTTAGGCCCCATAGAAGCTGGGGCCGGCCCTGATCGATGTCGTTTGGTGTGGTTTACTTGTATTGTGAAGAGCTAAAAGCTAGACGTTTAGCATTGTTATTGGGCTCAGTTTCAGGTGGTTGGATGCAGCTGTTGTCTGTGTTTATCATTTCCAATTGAGGTGCTTTGTTTCTCTTGTGTGTTTTATTGTGTGCATCTATTATTAGCAGGGTTTATTAATATTTATGTGTAATTATTATTTACATTCTAATAGTCAGATGTTAACCAGCTGCTAGTTTATAATAATCTTTAAGCACATATATTCCCCTTGGGAACAATTTGGTGTTATTTGTAAAAGGCAAGTACTTATAATTTCTATTTGAAACCACACACCCATAATTTCACACATTGCCTTATTTGTGTGTGTGGGGAAATCTCAAGATTTAATTAAAGACAAGTAAAGCTCAATACTGTACTTGGATGTTATCTCACTTCACTAACTCACCTAAACATATATACCAGCTGTCCTAACCTGACACCCTGGAGTGATTATTAATCTGTAAACAAACCAGCATCAATCTTCATTACGGTTCCACAAGTCTAAGAAAATTATATTTAGGAAATATATGACATAAATTACAAAAAAAAAAAAAAATCCAACATCAAGATAAAAGGGGGAAAAGATTTATTATTTCTAAAATGTCATGTTTAAAATGTCAAATTTAATCAATGTCAAAATGAACAAAACAGAAAATCTTGTGGGAAGTGGAAGTCATTTCATTACCGGTTACGTCTTAGAATCCAAACCAAATCTCGAAACTTAAATTGCTTATGGGGAGGTAATCACTGCGGGGCATGTGACTTTAGTGATTTTGTCTTGTTTTTTATTTTAAACTTGTGATATGTATAGATTTTTTCAAGATCAAAGGACCCAGTATAGCTGCTAATCTTGCTTTTTCCCACAACCCGATGTTAATGCAACTACCCATAGCAATTTATATAAATTATGTGACATTTTCACAACATCTCGCAATAAACTATTTGACACTTTAGAGATTCCTCTCTTCAATTTCACATTTAGGTATAACCGGAGGCCGACTGGGATCTTTAACCCATCAGGAAGCTGCAACAGAGAGAAAAATTATTTTTACCATATTTAGAAATGCTTCACCCATTCAATTGCAATATTGCAGGGATGTCTACCTGTATGGGTATCCATGGTACTTTGCTCTGAAAATGGACAGCAGCCAGCTGAAGCACAGCATCACGAGACATATACCTGCCACGCACATGACTGAAATACACATAATTTTATACTCTTTGTACATTTGATGGACAGATTATTAAATAACTAATAACTTAAAAAGTCATGAACTTTATAGTTCCCTTAATGTGCTGCTGTCAAGTGAGTCAACACTTCTAAATACAGGTTTGCAGACGTTAGCCTCGCATTAAAGATTAGCTTTTTATGTTCATGGTGCATTACAATAATAAACCAGTAGGAGTGCCCATGAAGGTGAAAAAAAAATGGAAGCATAAGCATAACCATCATTCTAGAATTGGCTGCTCAAGGTGGCAGCACGCTGGAGTGCAAAGAAGGATTTTTCATAAAATGAAGACAATTATAGACAACCCTGACCAGACTCTTCATGAGACAGTCTGAGGAAAAACAGAATCTTCAGCCAGAGGCCTCTTCAGAATTGCTGTAATACAAGGGTCTATCCTTTGAATTCATGAGTTAAAACAACATTTAATTTCCCTTTGGGATCAATAAAGTATTTTTGATTTTGAATTTTCTCTTTATTTACAATAAAGATAGATCTATTTAGAAATAGATTAAAAGTATCTCATAATGCTTATCTTCAATGTGCATGTCATTTTCAGAAATTTATTTTCCTACTTGTGAGAAGTAACAACTCTCTTTGAATCATGTTAAAAGATCACCTCTACTATAACCAGAATAAATATTTAATAATTGTACAGTAGATTATTGGAAAAATACCAAGTCAAAGTATTTCATAATAGTTCTCCAAGATATGTATTTGTCTCATTTTCAGGAACTTATTATTTTTAACCAAATCTTAAGATTATAACAAACTTTAATAACATGATGTTGAAGATTTATATATAAAATAAATATTGTATATTACTGAACAGTTTTGGAGATAGATCCAGGCAGAGTACAATAATCACCCAGATCATGCTCATTTTTTTGATAATCTTCCTGTTTTAACATGTACAAGTGATAGCATATAAAAATTGTAGAAGAGAAGTCTTATGATTGAACCTTAGGGTCTATAACTGTTCTCATGAAGTGTGATTTGATAAATAATGACACTCATTATTTATACCACCTCGGACTTCATGTGAGGTGGCTTTAAAAGTTGCATTAAAAATTCATTAAAAGTGCCAGTTTTGCATGATTTTGTCAGGATCTGTGTTTTTCTGTGTTCATTTTTGAGTCCCTGAGTCTCCGTGTTGTCCTGTCTTCCCTTCATTATTCCCAGGTGTGTCTTGTTTCCATGATTACCCTCAGTGTATTTAACCCCACCTATGTCTCTGTCATGTTATGTCATCTCAGGGCAAGGCAAATAGGCTCAGTAAGGTAGAAAATAAGACTTCTTTATTTCAATCTGGAGAGACTCAAACGGAGAAAGAGAAGCGATTAGATGGTTTACTAACATGTATGATTAGGAGTCTTTGGCGCTCGGGCCCCGGCTGAGGACGTCGGGCTGATATAGCGATAAGCTCGGATGAGCGTTCCAGCCGCTGATAGGAACGTCATCCCCCCAAAAGGAGGGCTGAAGCCGGGGCTGAGGCCAGGGCACGTGGCGGATGCAATTGATGTGGAGTGAAGCTGGCAGCGAAGGCTAGCTTGGAAGTTACGTGGCGAGGGATGATAAAATGCGGTGGAAGGCTAGCTGGAGATGTTATAGAGCGAGAGATGGTGAGGCACGAAGGCCGGCTAGGGATGTTACGTGCGAGAGAGATGATGAAATGTAGATAGATGAAGGCCAGCTAGGGATGATACGTGCGAGAGATGATGAATGCTGGTAGATGGAGGCCGGCCGGGGATGTATGTGCCAAAAAAGCTGGTAGATGAGGGCCAGCTAGGGATGATACGTGCGAAGGATGATGAATGCTGGTAGATGGAGGCCGCCTAGGGATGATACGTGCGAGAGATGATGAGATGCTGCAGATGAAGGCCGGCCGGGGACGTATGTGCGAAAAAATGCTGGTAGATGAAGGCCAGCTAGGGAGGATACTTAGCACGAAATGATAAAATGCTGGTAGAAAAGGCCGGCTCGGGATGTTACGTGCGAGGGGTGATAGAAGCTGGTGAAGAAGACCCGCTTGGATGTTACATGCGAGGGTTGGTTAAAAGCTGGTGGATGAAGACCAGCTATGGATGCTACGTGCGAGGGATGATGCTGGTAGATGAAGGCCAGCTAGGGGTGTTGCATGCGAAGGATGATGAAATGCTGGTAGGTGGAGGCAAGCTGGGGATGTTGCGAAGCGAGAGATGATAAAATGCTGGAAGATGAAGGCCAGTCGGGGACGTAACATGCGAGGGATGATAAAACGCTGATAGATGAAGGCCAGCTGGGGCTGTACACAGCGAGAGATGATAAAATGCTGGTGGATGAAGGTCAGTCGGGGGCGTTGCGTGGCGAGGGATGATGTCGCTGGTAGATGAAAGCCAGCCGGGGACGTTACGTAGTGAGGGAAGATAAAATGCTGGTGATGGGCCGGCCGGAGATGTACGGGGAGAAGGACTACAAATTCTGGTAGAAGAAGGCTAGCCGGAGCGGATCGATGAGGCTCTAGGTGAAGGATAGAAGGTGAAAGGCCAAAAGAAGTAGTTAAAAGGGGAGGCGAAGGTAGGAAAGCGGGATAATAAACTAAACATAGGTTGGCGGTAAAAGGGGGAGATGCCATTAGCTGAAAAGGGGGTGCTCGAGCGAGAGAGAGAGAAAACGAAGAAACGAAGCAAAACACACTCATGATTTTTGACGGCAGAGCATCATGGGCGTCTGGGATTACGTCGGTAAGGAGTCTGGTAATGAGTATGCAGGACGAAGGACAAAAAAGAAAGCATGACGTTTGCTGAAGAGGGGCATGCACCCGATGAGGTTGAACACCACCACCAGTGAATTGCGCAGTGCTTACCTAGGCACTGAGAGAACGTTGAGCTGCAAGTATGGAGGACAGGTTGGACATATGTAGGAGGCATACGCGGAGGCTGACCATCGACAGGAGCTGCTGAAGCGTCGTTGAGGGAATTCCCTGAGCGGCTGCAGATGTGGCCGCCCCTATTCTGAAGGAGTGCCCTGAGAACTGACCGGGAGGGAGGTGGATAGCGGCTAAGAGAAGTCGGAGATGTTTGAGAAACCAGGATGAGGTAATGGGAGAGCCTTCTCGAGTAAGAAATAATGCTTCGGAGGGGAAACTAATCTTACGCCGTAAAATCGCAAATTTGAACATGGCGAGGAAGGGGCAAAAAGAACTATGGTTACGGGCTATAACGACGGTGCAGGCGCCATTGGAGTGTTTTAGGGATAGGCTATAGTTGTCTGAATGAAATTGAAGATCTGAAACTGCTAAGTCTCTGGCGGGTAGAAAGAGTTTATTAGGAGTAGTGAATTCCCCCAAACGAAGGAACTCGTAGAATGTTAAAAGAAATGAGCTCGAAAGAAGGTACTTGAGATAGGGAGAGAAAGAACTCGAGCGGAGAGTACGGAGTAAGCTTCGAAGGATGGGGAGAGTGATGGGTTTACAGTCATCGGGGTGTGCGGGGAACTGATTAGCGATACCTTTCAAAAGGAGCTTAATGACGTGGTCAGAGAAGAGACTGCGAGAGGACGATGGCTGGTGGAGCTGGGAAAAGAAGTTGATGCCCGCTAAGAGGCTGTGAATATAGGAAGGCTTGAAATGAAGATGGACGAAGCAGTGGGTAATGAAAGCAACGACGGTATTGGTGAGAATCGGAAAGAGGGGGATCCCGTGGGACAGGCAGAATTTACTGAATTTTTGCCAGGTGAAGGAGTAGAATTTGAGCGTGGAAGGTGCTAGACCGCTCTTGATGAAAGATCGAGCAGATAGAAGCAGAGGTAAGATAGAAGGGGGGCAATTAATTCAGGGTGAGGTCCTCCAAGGGGGGTCCGGAGTCGGGAGAGGGTTGGCTGAAGGACTGAGGTGCCGGAAGATCTGAAATTGAAGACGAGAGAGAGAATCGGCAATAGAATTAGAATAGCCTGGGACGTGGCGGGAGGTTAAGATGAAATTGTGAATCACAGACTGCCAGGTGATGCGACGTAGAAAAGGCATGATAGAGGGAGAGGAGGATCGGCCTTTGTTAATGGCATCGACGACTGCTGCGTTGTCGCACATGGCTACGATGCGCTTGCGTTCCCATAAGCTTCCCCACAGGCAGCAGGCTGCTGCGATGGGGATGATTTCGTAAAAGGCGGAGGACTCTGACTGCGGGAACGAGGTGGGCCAATTTTGTGCGAACCACCTGCCTTGGAAAAAACCACCGTAACCTGCTGACGGGGCGGCGTCGGTGTGGAACTGAATGGAAGCGGCAGAGAGAACGATGTCGTAAAAGAATGAGATGCCATTCCAGTGGTTGAGCAGTTTAGACCAAAAGTGAAGGTCAGAGCGACATCCGTCATCTAGAGAGACCTGATCTAGCAGGGAAGGGACCGAGTTTGGGAGGTCGATAAGCCGGGAGATGAAGGAGCGCCCCTGGGGAATTATACGCATGGCAAAATTGAGGTGTCCGAGCAGGGATAAGAGCTGGCGTTTGGTAATTGCGGAGGATGAAAGGTGGGCTTGAGCTGTCTCACGGATACGGGCTAACTTGTTGGCCGGCAGAGATGCTAACATCTTCTCAGAGTCCAAGGAGTTGCCGAGAAATTCCATCGTGGTGTACGGACTGGCAGTTTTTTCCTCTGAGAGAGGGACACCGACCTGCGTGCTAGCTTCTGAAGTGAGTGGGAGGGGTGGGAAGGTGGGTCGATAAGGAGAAAGTCATCGAGGAGGTGAAGCACGGAGGGAAGCTTGGTGATGTTGAGGAGGATCCAGCAAAGCGCTTCGGATAGCATGTTAAAGAGACCGGGACTGCTCCTACATCTGAAAGTCAGACGCACAAATAAATAGAATTTGTCGTCCCACATAGCGCCTTGAAGGTGCCACTGGGAGGGATGCACCGGCATGATCTTAAAAGCGTCTGTGATGTCGGCTTTCACCAACCAGGCGCCTCGTCGGGTGCTTTTAATAAGTGAGATAGCGTGATCCACAGTGGCGTAATAAAGGGAGAAGGGAGGCTTCGGATGAGACTGTTAATGCTGGGGTGAGGGCCGGAATGGGGAGCTGAGAGGTCCAAGATGAGGTGTTTTTTGCCTGAATATTTCCGAGTAGCAACACCTAGAGGATTAATGCGAAAAACTGGAAATGGGGGGGAATCGAAAGGGCCGATGACGTGACCCTTAGACAGTTCCTTAGAGAGCAGCTGAGAGACTATGTCAGGCTCATGAAGGGCTGACTGAAGATTGGGAATAACGAGAGAAGAGGTGGGGGGGGTGAGGGACACATATAGAAAATCCTTGGGAGAGACCGGTGATCAAAAAATTTACAAAAGTGCGATCGGGATGCAGTTGAAGGAGGTTAGCTAGTTCGGTGGTGAGGACGGGAGTGCGAAGGTGAAGGGAGACTAATTTCTGGAATCCCGTTTGCTTCTGCCTGGGAATGGGCGACGGGGACAGACGGACTTTGGATGGGCGTCCCTGCAGAGACTGCATATGTGAAGGAAGGAACAGTTAGGGAATGTACATATGCTTTCGTTGAAATTATTGCAAATGGGCATGTTGTTGAATACCTTCACTTCCCGCCCGTGGCGGTCGCAGGTTGGGGGAGGCAGGAGGGGCTTGGGGGGTAAAAGAGGCTGAGGTGGGGGCGGCACTCAATTCCTTTTAAGCATGTGCTTAAAAGGGATTGAGTGACAGAAAACACTCTGGTGACTGACGGAGCCGCACTGAAAACATGCGGTTGATTGTGTGAGCGTAATGAGAATTTCCATGTCCAGGATGGACCAGTTGAGACACTGACCAGAACGGGACAGGATGGCAGCGGCTTTGGAAGCGAAAGCTTTGTGATATTGATAGAATAATGACCGGCCATATTGTATGTGCAGGTCGGCGATTAAAGCCAGATAAGCATCGAGTTCAACGCGGCGTTCGGGGTAGAGAGTACAGATGACATCTCTGAAGATACCAAATGCGGCCACAAATTGGCCGATGGATAGGTCCTTCGAAAGACGGGGATCCGAGGATTTAACAATCGCAGAGAAATCCCCTGACGTAGCCACGCTTTGATTGACTTCGGGGGAGGGTAAGAGGATGGAAGCTAGATTTACATATTGCCCCTGGAGTATCTTAGCACGGAGTCTCGGAGAGACGTTTGCGCACAGAGGCGTGTAGGGTCTTCTCCACCGCTGGTTTCCAGACGCTGACAGCGAAGATATGGAACGCTGGAGAGAATCCATGGAGGTGATGAGTGAGGACGTGAGGAGGTGAGTCTGGGCAGAAGGAGGAGAGGATTGAGAGCGTTGACGTGAAGACGGCCCGGGAGCTTCCGGCGTCGTGCCTGGAGCGTGAGAGGAAGGACCGGGAGCAGGAGGAGGGGAAGGGCTCGGTGAGTGGGGGGCCGGCTGGGAAGAGGAGGGGCGGCCCCTGCGGCGTTTAGCGGGAGGGGCGGCGGACTTGCTGGTTCTCTTCCTGCCGGTCGGCGGAGGTGGGGGGGGAGTTTGAGAAGGAAATCGTGAAGGAGACTCGCTGGATGGCAGTAGGGCTGCGAGCGCCGCTGCCTGCGGTGACCGCAGGCCAGGGACCAGGGCGATGCCTCTGGATCGGAGGAGGGAAGCGGGAGAAGGGGGACGCGGTCCCCGAGAAGAGCGGCCGGGGAACCCAGTAGGCAATCGGACTCGCTGTCGGACATGGATCGTGCGGCATGAGCTCGGCTGACAAGCAGAGGGATCCTTGGCTGGAGATCCTTTTCAGCTGGGGCTTGAATGATGACAGGGTGTGACGTGGCTCGGTCTGGCGTTGATTGGTCGAGGCGATGCATGAAGTGCGCTGATTGGAAGCTGCGGGTGTGGATAGAGAGTCTTCCAAATTGAATTTACGCCTAGGCTCCATTTCTGAACTTAGGCAACATATAACTTCGCTTCAACTTGGCTGAGAGTGCAGAGAATCCAACACCAGCTTAGGAGTATAGCTGAACTAAAATAGATGACACAACACAAACAACACAATTAGCAAAATCACAAACAGCTGCACCAATTAACCCTCAAGAGGCAGAAACAAGGGAAAAAACATTCTAACAAATTTTGTAAATAATGACAATTTAATGCAAAGTTAGCACTTTTAATGGACTGTCAATCAACTTTTAGAGAAACAGTTACTGAATCACACTTCATGACAACAGGCAGACATTCATAAACACTCCTTCATGTTTATGTCATGTTTATGGCAGTATCATGTCAGCCTTATGCAGACCCTGTCAAATAAAGTGTTACAGGCTAATATGTTCTTCATTTCTTTTCCATTTTCCTCATTCATGGAATGGAAACAGTGGACTACTCAGGCAATCATGGCTGTTAATCTGAGGCAATGCATACATGTCACTTATAGCTCACATTTAGAAAAGCTGGACTTTCCAGCCAATAGTCCATCTATTTCTGGAAACAGATGCCTTCATGGTTCACAAAAAACCTCTGACAGAGAGTTGTGACAGGCTGATTTCAAACAATTACAATCACTTCTACACAGAATGGTCAAACTATTGTATATTTGGCCTTTTTTGGGATTATTGTTTCTACATCATACAGAGGAAAAAATTATGGTTAAAATATGAGTTATCCTACATCTGGCATCAATGAACCAGATGAAAACATCAAAAGAAGCTCTTGCTGGCTTATTAGGAAGCTATTGCTTGGTTGCAGACTCATGACTGGGATGACAATCAAAATTCAGAAGGAAGTGAATTTCTCTGGTTCAAAGAAAAGAAAAATGGACCACAACAAGTATGTTAATTCCCTGAATAGGCTGGAACAGATGAAGTATCTTGAAAAAATATGGGTATATTTAGGACATGGTCCACATTGCCTCGGTAATACAGACTGCCATACACTCAACAAAAATATAAACGCAACACTTTTGTTTTTGCTCCCATTTTTCATGAGATGGACTCAAAGATCTCAAATTCGTTCCAGATAAACATTACCATGTCTTTCAAATGTTGTCCACAAATCTGTCTAAATGTTTGATAGTGAGCACTTCTGCCTTGCTGAGATAATTCATCCCACCTCATCGGTGTGCCACATCAAGATGCTGATCTGACATCATGATTAGTGCACAGGTGTACCTTATACTGCCAACAATAAAAGGCCACTCTGACATGTGCAGGTTTGTCACACAGCAAAATGCCACAGATACCGCAAGCATTGAGGGAGCGTGCAATTGGCATGCTGACAGCAGGAATGTCAACCAGATCTGTTGCTCGTGCATTGAATGTTCATTTTTCCACCATAAGCCGTCTCCAAAGGCGTTTCAGAGAATATGGCAGTACATCCAACCGGCCTCACAACCGCAGACCACGTGTAACCACGTGTAACCATGTGTAACCACCAGGACCTCAGACGATCTCACCTCCACTCAGACAACTGCTGAAACAATTGGTTTGAAATCCGTCCCAGGGAAGCTCAACTGCATGCTCGTCGTTTTCATCGGGGTCTTAACATGACTCCAGATTGTTGCTGTAACAGACTTGCTCACATTCGATGGCATCAAGCATGTTGGAGAGGTGTTCTCTTCACGGATGAAACTCGGTTTACATTGTTCAGGGCAGAGTGGCGTCGTGTGGGTGAGCGCTTTACTGATGCCAATGTTGTGGATCGAGTGGCCATGGTGGTGGTGGGGTGATGGTATGGGCAGGCATCACCCCACCACCACCATGGGCCACTCGATCCACAAGAACACAGGTGCATCTTATTGATGGCATTTTGAATGCACAGAGATACCGTGATGAGATCCTGTGGCCCATTGTTGTGCCATTCATCCATGAACATCATCTCATGTTTCAGCAAGATAATGCTCGGCCCCATGTTGCAAGGATCTGCACACAATTCTTGTGTAACATAGTTAATATTGTACAGAATTCCACTTGTCATTACGTCCAAGTTTGGGTTCAGGTGTGCTGGGCGAAACAGCACACCCTCCTGGTGGTTGGCAACGTTGAATATAGTGAACACAGATATCTCGTTGCCAGTTCATGAGAGATAGGCGTGAGGTAGGTTCACTGGGAACATTGTAACGGTCCTGTGGAATGTTCTGTTAGATTGCTGCTAACATAAAATACTATTCCTCGTAAGGTGCTGTACTGCCGGTGATGAACCTGGTCCCTGATAATTTTATATCCTGTTTCATACAGATAAATTGTATCATCTTGTCTCCTGGTCCATATTCACACAACGCAGAGTACTGACGAAAAGCCATAATAATTAAAAAGGTTACATTGGTGCCCGTGACCCGTTCTTCAACTACGCCAGCGCGGTGGCTGTGTCTACTTCCCAGAATGTGGGCTGCGTCTACTTCCAGACATCTCAACGGATCATGAGTGGTGCATCGGTCCCGGTTATCAGACACGGTGCTCCATGTGAACTCTTCGCCGTGTCGGCGGTGTAGCGGTGGTCAGTCTTAAAGTATGGAGTTATTTTTAACTCCACACTTTAAGCAATAAAAAAGTTTTTATTTATTTATTGATTTATTTATTATTGATTTTTGCTTTTGATCATTAAGTACTGTGAGTTATGGCAAGCAACAATTATTCCGGTAGAGGAAGAGGTCTTAGAATGTTTACTCCTATGCCTGCAGTTGCTACAGGCAGGGGTTGGTTTTTGAATACCCCAGAAGCATCTAAACCAAAACCAAACTTTGCTTATTCTGATGAAAGAGTTAACGACACTGTAGGATGCACATGTGATGTTGATGGAAGACTTTTGAATGACATAGCTTCACGAATTGGAGTTTCTATTGGTGAAAGTATTGCATCATCCATTGAGACGCGTTTAAGTAATACAGTGGGTCCAGGGGTGGTTGGAGCTAAAGCTAACGAGTGTGCCATGTTAAATGTCATTGTTCGCCCTGATGTGAAAGAACCTGTGAGTTTTAAAGGGGATCATGATTCATGTTCAGTCCAAGAGTGGGAGGTTATGATGTTATGATCTTACATGAGAAAGAAAGGCACTCCCGTGGCTGAACAGGCTGATGAGGTGATGTCTAAGCTGGTCGGGAGGGTACATGAAGTAGTTAAAGTTGGCATACGCAGTAACCCAGCTTTAAATGTGACTACAGGACCTGAACCCATTTTTGAAATACTGAAGCAGCACTTCAGTGATACTGTGTCCTCTAGTTTGCCCTTAGCGGACTTTTATGCTACTGTGCCCCACCCAAATTAACATCCCTTTGACTATTGGCTGAGACTCAACAAAGCCTTGGATGTGGCAGAGGACTCTTTAAAGAGACAAAATAAGGCTTTTGACTCTCTGTCCTGTGATCTAGCCGCTATGTTTATCCAGAACTGCCCTGACCCTGAACTGTCACTCATATTCAAATGTAGGCAGCTGAAAGACTGGACAGTGGCTGACATTCATGAGAAGCTTGTTGAACACTGCAGAAATCGCAAGCGACTAAACAAACACAGAACATCAAGTTTCCTGAATTTCCAACACCAGGAAGTTACCTCCTCTGTGCAAAGTGCGACACTCAGTACTGAAGTACTGCCTCCAGCTGCTGTGGTTCCATCACTTATTGGGATGTCAGCTGAGAGCTCGCCGGACCGCCTGGATCGGGTCATCGCTCTGCTCGAACGTGTTCTGGAGCAGCAACCACGACAGCACACGTTTCAAAGTAGGGTCAATGTACCCACCCAGAGGGCCCAACCGACGAAAGTAAGACCTGCTGGACCTTGTGCTGTGTGCAGCGATTGCGGACACACTACTCAGTACCACTTCAGGTCCAACCACCTGTGCTTCAGCTGTTTTGCATCTGACCACACCCGAGCAGAGTGTCCAGGGGTTCTGAGGAAGCCTCGGAGCGACAAGCCGGAGGTGCAGTCTCAGGAAAACTGACTGGCCTGCATGTGGTGGGGGCAAGTGTTTGGCCTAAAAGTGATCCCCCTGTTCTAAATGTAGAAGACGATATGGAGTCTATTTGTCAAAGTGCATGTGAAGTGAGAGAAATGGGATATACACCAATATTAGAAAAGACTCAGAGACTCAAACAGCATGACAACTTGTTTTATGAAGATGTGACACTGGGAGGAGTGGTTACACTCAGAGCTTTGCTGGATAGTGGGTTGATGGCGTGCACACTGAGCTCTAAAGTAATACCTCAACTGGCACATCAGGATGTTTTAAGGAGCCCCACTCTTGAGCCAACAGCCACTGTGTTGATTGGGTGTGGGGGTTCCAGGACCTTACCTTCTGGCATGTGTGATCAGGAGATGGGTCTTTATGACTTCAAAGTGATTGTCCGGACATTGATTGTTGAAAATCAGAATGAAGAACTGATTGTTGGCAGTGACCTGTTGAGATACATTATTAGCAGGTTTAGGCAAAGGCAAGATCTCCAGGACCAGGGCTCCACAGCACTCTGTGACAGTAGTGAGGTAGAGCAGAAACTGCTAGGTTTGTTGGCAAAGGTGGAAGCTGCCAATGAAAACATCCATGATGCAGTTGGAACTGTCAAAATCAAGCGAGCTGTTACTCTTGAACCCATGACAGAGCATCTGATTTGGGGCAAGTTGCCACAGGTGAATAATCTGTTGGTTGGATGTACTGTTGTGATGGAGCCAACAACAGTAAGATGTAAACCAAGAACAGTCTTAGTGGGGAGGTCGGTGTTGATTCTTAGAGCAGATGGGTGGCTCCCATTAAAGGTAATTAATCCATCAGACAAGCCAGTTACCTTGAGACGTAATGCTAAGTTGGCTGATGTGTGTACTTGTGATTCAGTGGAGATGTTTGCTGGTTCTCAACTCGGCATCCATCAACAAATACAAGTGCCATTGGACAACAGTACAAAACACAGCCTCGTCTCAGAGGACTCCACCTTGCCAGATCATCCTCACTTTGTGACACCGTGCACAGTTGACACTCCTCAGGCAAAGCTAAGAGGACTGGGACTGTCAGATGTGGACATTGATTCATGTGATGTTGCCTCTGAATATAAGGCTAAACTAGCTGAGCTCATTGTCCAATACCAGTCGATCTTCTCAAGGGACAAGCTGGATTGTGGTGCCTGGTTTTCTACATCGCATCAGAGTCATGGATGAAAAACCATTCCGATTGCCATGTAGGCGCATACCACCAACCCAGTATGAAAAATTGAGAGAAGCATTGGATGAGATGGAGGAGCGTGAAATCATACAAAAGTCAAGCAGTGAGTTTGCATCTCTTTTGGTGATCGTGTGGAAGATGTCTGGTGACTTACGAATCTGTAATGATTTCCGATGGATCAATGCACGCACTGTCAAGGATGCACACCCACTCCCTCATCCAGCTGATGCTCTAGCAGCCCTGGGGGGAAATGCCTTTTTCTCAACTATGGATTTGACCTCTGGCTATTACAATGTGGAAGTGCATGAGGCTGACCGGAAGTATACTGGCTTTTCATCACCATTTGGATTGTATGAGTATAATCAGATGCCTCAGGTACTCTGTAATAGTCCAGCAACATTCATGAGAATGATGTTAAACATCTTCGGTGACCAGAACTTCATGAGCTTGTTGTGCAATCTGGATGATGTCCTGGTTTTTGCTCCAACAGAAGAGCTAGCGCTTGAGCGTCTACACATGGTCTTCCAGAGACTCCAGAACCATAACCTCAAGCTCGCCCCAAAGAAATGCCACTTTCTGAGAAGGTCAGTGAAGTTCCTCGGTCATTTCATCAGCATTGATGGGATCCAATCTGACCCTGATAAAGTGACTGCTATCACCGCCATTACTGAGTCAGACCTTATGAAGGTTGGCACGAATATTCCCTCACAGAGGAAGATCCGCTCCTTCCTTGGTATGGTAGTTTACTACCAGCAGTTTATTGAGGGGTGTTCTGCTATGGCCAAACCATTGTTTCGGCTTATCTCATGCTCTAAAGGTCCACGTGGAGGTGGGAGAAAACGCCACCAAATCCGCAAACAGCTTCGTGCTGAAGATTGGACTGCAGATTGTCAGCAGGCTTTCCATCAACTGAAGCAGTCTTTGCTAGATCGTGTGGTGCTGGCTCACCCAAACTTCAATGAGCCCTTTCTCCTATCTGTGGATGCTTCTACCAACAGACTTGGTGCAGTCCTGTCACAAGTGCCTGCTGGTGGTTCAACAGCCAGACCGATTGCGTTTGCAAGTAAAGCGCTAAGCTATGCCCAATCTAAATGTCCCGCCCACCGACTAGAATTTTTCGCCTTAAAATGGGCGGTGTGTGAGAAGTTCCATCACTGGTTGAGAGGTCACAAATTCACCGTATGGATGGACAACAATCCGCTGACCTACATCCTGTCCAAAGCTCGTCTGGACGCGTGTGAGCAGAGGTGGATTGCTAAGTTGGCACCATTCCAGTTTGACATCAAGTACATCCCTGGAACAAAGAATGTGGTGGCTGACGCCCTTAGCAGAGAGCCCTTCAAACAGGCTAGTACATCTCACCGTTTGACGAGAGTGCCTTATGACGAGCTGCTGGCAGAGGCCGCAGTGGTTGGTGCTAATGGAATCCAGGAGGTGTTTCGCTGGTCAGCCAACCCCCCTGCAGCATCTGAGTGTGACCCACAGATATGTCAGGGTGTGGCAGTTGTTAAGACAGGAGCAGTATCATCACTAGAGGTTGCTGCTGTACTCCAGGGATGCCGTGAAAATGGTCCTGTGGTGTGCCCTCATGCTCTTCTCCTGCCACAGTTCTCACAGACTGTTTTGACAACCCCACAGGTCAACTCAGAGGTGCTCTCCCTTAAAGTGTTGCAGGAGAGGCAGAGAAATGACCCGGTTCAAAGTAGGGTGATCTTCTTTGTAGAAAGAAAATAGAGACCTTCCAGGAGGGAACGTGTCAAGGAGTCGTCAGAAGTTCTCAAGCTTTTGAAAGGCTGGGAAAAGTTTGCAATAAGAGATGGAGTTCTGTACCGGGTAGCTAAAAACCCTGTCACAAAGAATAAGTCCTACCTTTTTGTTGTCCCCCGCTCACTGCATCAGAAGGTGTTACAAGGCGTTCATGATGAGGCTGGTCACCAGGGTCAGCAACAGACTCTATCCCTGACAAGACAGAGGTTTCATTGGCTTGGCCTAGTGCACGATGTTACTGAGTATGTAAAACACTGCAGACGGTCAGCAAGTCACCAGAGCCAGAAGCAAGAACTCCTTTGACAAACATAAGGACCTCTGAACCTCTGGAACTTGTCAGTATTGATTTCTGGACTGCTGAGGATTCTTCAAACCATTCACTGGATGTGCTTGTAGTTACTGACCACTTCACAAAGATGGCACATGCGTTCTTGTGCCCCAATCAGTCAGCTAAAGCAGTCGCACACCAGCTATGGAACAACTATTTCTGCATCTATGGGTTTCCCAAGCGACTGCATTCTTATCAGGGGGCCAGTTTTGAGAGTTTGCTGATTGCAGAATTGCTGAATGTGGCAGGCGCGCAAAAGTCCTACACTACGCCTTATCACCCTATGGGGAATGGCTCCTGTGAGAGAATGAACCGGACTCTAGGCAACATGATTCGAGCACTGCCACCAAGAGCTAAACATCGTTGGCCTCAGACCCTGAAATCTCTGACATTTGCCTACAATTGCACAGTGCATGAGACGACAGGATATGCACCGTTCCTGCTCATGTTTAGGAGGGTGCCACGTTTTCCAGTGGACGTCATCTTTGGCTCAGTGCTCAGTGATCCGGAGGTGGTGGACTATGATCGCTATGTTGAGTCTCTGCAAAGGGACATGAGAGAGGCTATGGCTGTAGCTCAGTCAACAGCGACTAAACAGCTCCAGCGTCACACTGAGCTATACAACCGGAGAGTTCGAGGTGTACCACTGGAAGTGAACGACAGAGTGCTGCTGGCCAACAAAGGAGAACGTGGGAAAAGGAAGCTTGCTGACCGCTGGGATAGCACGGTGTATGTGGTGCTTGGAAAGGATGATGAGAGCCACACCTTCAGGATCCAGAATTCCACTACAGGCCAAGTAAAAGTGGTCCACCGCAACCTGCTAATGCCAGTAAACTTTCTGCCTTTACCTCAGGATGACCAGGAGGAGGTTGTTCTGTCTCCAACATCAAGTTCACTGGACCTAAGTGTTGGGAGGTCACAAATCAGTGATGTAATTTCTGACTCAGCTGAGTTTAGAACAAGAGCGTGGGTATCTGACCTACCTTTGGGAGCAAGCAGCGAGACAAATGCAGAAAATGCCGAGCAGGTGGAGGGCACTGTGCTGGAAGGAGCCACAGAACCTACTAATGCCTTATCAGAGGGCAGGGTGTTGCCATTAGCCCAGCCAGTCCTTGATCAGTTACAACCCTCTGATGGATCTGTTTCGATGGGCAGCAGTTCAGCAGACCCCGGTTGCACAGCAGTCCAAATGGCCTGCCCAGAGACCTCTCTGAATCCTATTTCTGACACTCTTACTGATGTACCTGTTACTCGTACTGCTACAGTAGCAGTAGTTGACAGTGCGCCTGCCCGTAGATCTAGAGCTGGGTGGTTGTTGAAACCAATGACTAGACTAATTGAAATGATGCACCAAAGAACAGCATTAGTTTGATGAGTTCTGTTTGTTTCAATTTTGACCTTGAAGTTTTGTAACAACTTTGATATTTCATGTCTGTTTTGCTATTTGGGAGTTGCATATTAACAAAATATGTAAATGGGCAAATTTTTTTCCCTATGTATGTAGGGAGGGTTTGGCCAACCTTTTCTCATACTGATCGCCATGGGATAGTCTAAGTGACTGGATATTTGTAACTGTGAATTTGATGTGATTGTACCTCACAAGCGACTTTGGAAACGGTGGTTGTGTATTGGTTTCCTGTGCATTTGAATAGTGGTCTTAGTCCATTTTGTGCTTTTGTACCTGGACCTTGCCCAGTGTTACTGTACTTTTTTTCTTTCTCTTTCTTGTTTTTTTCTATTGTTGTGTAGTTTTTTTGTTGTAATGGGGCAAGTGGAATTCGGCAGGAGGGAGTGTAACATAGTTAATATTGTACAGAATTCCACTTGTCTTTACTTCCAAGTTTGGGTTCAGATGTAATGGGTGAAACAGCACCCCCTCCTGGTGGTTGGCAACGTTAAATATAGTGAACACAGATATCTCGTTGCCAGTTCATGAGAGATGGGCGTGAGGTAGGTTCACTGGGAACATTGTAACGGTCCTGTGGAATGTTCTGTTAGATTGTTGCTAACATAAAATACTATTCCTCGTAAGGTGCTGTACTGCCGGTGATGAACCTGATCCCTGATTATTTTATATCCTGTTTCATACAGATAAACTACATCTTGTATTATCCTGTCTCCTGGTCCATATTCACACAACGCAGAGTACTGACGAAAAGCCATAATAATAAAAAAGGTTACACTTGGAAGCTGAAAATGTCCCACTTCTTGTATGGCCAGCATACTCACCGGACATGTCACCCATGTGCTTGACCGGCGTATCCGAAAGTGTGTACCAGTTCCCACTAATATCCAGCAACTTCGCACAGCCATGAAGAGGAGTGGCCACGATTGAAAATCTGATAAACTCGATGCGAAGATGTGTTGCACTGCATGAGGCAAATGGTGGTCACACCAGCTACTGACTGGTTCTGAGTCCCCAGACCACCAATAAAGCAAAAACAAAAATGCACATTTCAGAGTGGCCTTTTGTTGTGGGCAGTATAAGGTACACCTGTGCACTAATCATGATGTCAGATCAGCATCTTGATGTGGCACACCTATGAGGTGGGATGAATTATCTCAGCAAAGCAGAAGTGCTCACTATCAAACATTTAGACAGATTTGTGGACAACATTTGAAAGACATGGTAATATTGTTTATCCGGAACAAATTTTACTATATTTTCCGCACTATAAGGCGCACATAAGAGCCTTAAATTTTTTCAAAAGCTGATCATGCGCCTTATAATCCGGTGCGCATTATATATGGATCAATATTGAGCCGCAACAGGTCTGGCAACTACGGTAAGACGACTCCATTTTTCCCGTAGAAGAAGTAGAGCGCGGTGCATACTGGGATAGCTATATTAAACGGCGTTTCATTTCCATTTGTGTGTTTTTGTAAAGACCCTGAAATGGCTCCTATTAAGAGACACGCTTACAACGCAGAGTTTAAACTCAAGGCGATCAGTCACGCAGTAGAACACGGGAATAGAGCAGCAGCGAGAGAGTTCAACATTAACGAATCAATGGTGCGGAAGTGGAAGAAGCAAGAGGATGAGCTGCGCCAAGTAAAGAAGACGAAGCAGAGTTTCCGCAGGAACAAAGCGAGATGGCCACAGTTAGAGGACAAACTTGAACAGTGGCTTGTTGAGCAGAGAGCAGCAAGTAGAAATTTCAGTACAATCACTATTCGATTGAAGGCAACAGCGTTAGCACGCAAATTTAACATCAATGAATTTAGAGACGGTCCTTCTTGGTGTTTTCGGTTTATGAAAAGACGTAATCTCTCCATCCGCACTCAAACTACTGTTTCACAGCAACTACCGGCTGACTACCAAGAAAAGCTGGCAAATTTCCTCACATGCTGCAGAAACAAGATTACTGAAAAAAGATCCGGCCAGAGCATATCATCAATGTGGACGAGGTTCCACTTACTTTTGATATTCCTGTGAACCGCACTGTGGATAAAACTGGAGCACGTAAGGTGAATGTTCGCACCACAGGGAATGAGAAATCATCCTTCACTGTAGTTCTCGCCTGCCAGGCTGATGGCCAGAAACTTCCACCCATGGTTATTTTCAAGAGGAAGACTTTGCCAAAAGAAAACTTTCCAGCCGCCGTCGTCATCAAAGCTAACTCGAAGGGATGGATGGATGGATGAAGAAAAGATGAGTGAATGGTTGAGAGAAATTTATGTGAAGAGACCGGGTGGCTTTTTTCACACAGCCCCGTCCCTATTGATCTACGACTCCATGCGCTCACATATCACTGATAACGTCAAAAAGCAAGTGAAGCGCACTAATTCAGTGCTCGCCGTCATTCCGGGTGGATTGACAAAAGAACTCCAGCCGCTAGATGTTGGCATCAACAGAGCTTTAAAGCGAGACTGCGAACTGCGTGGGAGCAGTGGATGACAGAAGGCGAACACACGTTCACCAAGACGGGGAGACAGCGCCGGACGACATACGCCACTATCTGCCAGTGGATCGTAAATGCCTGGGCTGATATATCAGACTCAACTGTGGTCCGAGCTTTCAAGAAGGCAGGAATTGTCACTGAACTGACAGACAACAACAGAGACACTGACTCGGTGAATGACGACTTTGATGAGATCGAGCCAGGCGTGTTGGATGCCGCATTAGCCCAGCTGTTCAATTCCGACACCGAAGAAGAATAATTCGAGGGATTCGTAGATGAGGAATGAACTGATAACGTGAGTTTCACATGTTTTTTTGTGTGTTTACAGTTGAACAAGGTTGGTCATATTGTTAATATGGGCATTAACGTGAACAACATTTATGCTATTGCTTTAGAGTTATTATTTGAGTTATTATTGTTATTGCTATTGCTTTGCAATATTACGTGTGTTACAATATTGTGATTGCACTAACGTTTAATTTATCGTAACAGCATCAGAATGTTTTTTACGTGTTTACTGAATGGAGGAAACGTTCCACTCCACTATGTGATATAAATGTTGTACTACATGTTATACCTTGCTGTTGTTAAAAGATAAACTGTCACAAAAATATTAATACTTTACCTCAGAGAAAATAATAAAACAGTTGTTTATTCATAATAAAGTTTGACTGACCTGACTGTTTTGTTGACATTCCTTTTAGCGCAGCACTGTCTAATGGATGTATAAGGTAGCGCCTTATAATGCGGTGCACCCTATATATGGAAAAAGTTTTAAAATATGTCATTCATTGAAGGTGCGCCTTATAGTGCGGAAAATACGGTACATCTTTGAGTCCATCTCATGAAAAATGGGAGCAAAAACAAAAGTGTTTAGTTTCTATTTTTGTTGAGTGTATAATCTTGAGGATTTATACGGCATCGAGGCAATCAACATAACTGGTGCTGCAGACCAGACTAGCCAGATGAAAGTTTTCAAAAGCATACAGTTGTTTGAAAAGCATACAATTGTGTGCTTTTCAAAAGCATACAATTATTTTTTTCAAGTTGGTTCAACCATTTAGGCTGACCTAAATGGTTGACTCTCAGAAGGTGAGTAGTGAGTTGTGCTATTTTTAGTAATTATTCTATAACAGTGCTATTGCTAATAAAAACGACAAGCTAACCTATTTTATTTCTATGTGCTTGGATCTACTTGTAAATAATTTACTTAGCTTCTGTAAACTGTATATCAAATTCATGCTGCAGTTGTATGTCAATGTGTCATACTGTATTTCTACAATGGAGGTAGAAATCACGAGCAAGCACCAGCAACGATCTACTGCAACCCCATTAAAAACATGATTTGTGGCCAGAGAGAGTGGAGAAATAGACACAATCCAGGTTAACAGTACAGGCCCAGTCTTGGGAATCTATATCACCTGTTGCGCTCAGACTACCTAAAAAACTGTAAAATAAGATGTGAAATGCCAATGTCAGCTCTAAGCTGGTTTGAGTGCTAACAACATTAGCATTAGCATGAAAATAATATATCTTACCTTACATATGATTGCCTGTCTTTCTAAGTAAGTGTTCAATAAAATATTTGAAAATACAATTTAAATGATGCGATCATTATGTGTAAGACAGTGGTCGCCGCAAACTTTGGCATTGTTAGTTTCCACACCTTGTTTTTCAGTCTTAGATTGTTGATCGACTTTTCTCCTTTTTTGGCAATTTTTAAAAAATGTACTCTCTTGTGACTGTTGGGAACCGGGGTTTTGGCTATTTGTGGGGATTTTTCGGTTGCCTGCTGCTTCCCTTTTCATCCTCTAGATGGTGCGTAGAGGCTGCAACACCTTTGAGGGCGTGCCCGCTGATTCAGGTCAGTGAACATGTGATTCATCATCACCTAATCATCCAGGCGTATATGAGGAGCAGGCTTACAGCACTTCAACGCCTGAGTGTTTGCCAGTAATGATACTGTGTGCCCTTCCGAGTTTGTTCTCTGTGTTTTCTCTGAAGTTGCTTCTAGTAAAATATTTCTGTTGCCTCTTTCTAGTGATGACCTGTGAGGGATTGACCCCCTCCCTAACAGGTGATGTTTTTTTTGTATGTCCTATATTATAATTTATCTAGTAAATGTATTGCTTTTGTTTGGAGGAAACGACTTGCTTTATTTAATATTTTGATTTAATCATTTTCTCTTCTCTTTGACGTCACCTGGTCATGTGTTGCCATTTGAGTGCGCCCATAAGCAGTGCTGACAAGGACCTGGTGTTTTCAATCAACCTCGCTATGTTTGAGAGGGACGGGAGATGTTTTGGGATTTTGTTTGGGCCCAGTTTGTGTGTTTAGTTTTGAAGTTGTTAGTTGTAATGTCAATATTTTTTCTACGAATATAGTTTAGTAGAAATGCTTTTTCTAATAGTAAATGTAAATGTTGACTCCATCCCTTAATTATTCTTGGTGGAAGCCAATGCTTTAAAAGCCAGGTGATTTAGATCAGAGGGAGACTCTCCCTTCTGTTTGAATGCATGTCATACTGAGTTGTAATGAAATTTTTGAAGAATTGCATAAAGGAAAAAAAATTCAGAGCTCTACAATTTTCTGGATTCTGACTGATTTTTCATCGCAAACCAACATTTGGTGTCAGGAGTGAGATGCGACGCTGATGTCCAGATAAGAGCTAATTATGGGTCCAATGCAGCAGACGAAAGGTCTCAAAGTGGCAGAAGCAGTTCCAGTGGAGGATGCAGAGCAGGATGAACCTACAGGTGAGCCGACTTTGCAGTCCAGTGATGAAACAGCGTCTGTGGACATGAACAGGATTGCTCCCATGCTGGAAAGATGTCTTCAGTTCCAGAGTGACTTTGTTAAAAGATAGGACAAAGAAGAATGTAAGCAAGAAAGGAGATGGCACCAGATACAAGTTGAGATAAACAATCTGAGATGATCTGGAGAAGTAAGTAGCTGAAAACTGAAGCTGAAGCTCAATCAGGCCTCTCTTCAGATACAGATGCAGAGCCAGCTTCCCGGCATCAATCTAGAGGTGAGCCAGTACAAAAAGCATGGATCAATCTGATATTCCAAAGCTTGAGGAGGGAGACGCTGTTCAACAATACCTGATAACCTTTGAAAGGTTAGCAACAGCATGCCAGTGGCCTGAGAGGGACTGGGCAGTAATCTCACCAGCAGGGCCCGAGCAGCATATGTGGCCATGGCTGCAGAAGACTCCTGTGATTATGCTGAAGTAAAGGCAGCCATCTTGACAAAGTATGAGATTGATGAAGAAGTGTACCGACAATAATTTAGAGAGCCGGATGTCCGTGTGAATGAACCATCTGAAAGACCTTTACCTGAAGTGGATGCAACCTCAGAGGAGAAGAAAGGATGAGGTTGTGGATATTCTCATCCTAGAATATCCCCAAACAGTAGAATATCTCCTACTGTTCTTTGTCACCAGAGCTGAGAGTATGGGTCAAAGAGAGGAACCCAGCATTGGCACAAGAAGCAGCAGAACTTGTTGAAAACTTTCTGGCTGCAAGACAGGAACCAAAAACCTTTCGATACAACCTTCAACACAAGTCCAGCTTAATGCAGGGCAAGTCTGTGAGGTTTGGTTTGAGTGGTGGTCCAGGTCAGATGACAGGTGTAGAAAAGCAAAGGGGGAAAATATTCTCATCTAAGCCTAAGTTAGAAACAAAACCTATAGTCTACTATTTCTCTGGTCAAGAGAAAATCAGACTGCCCATTGAGATAAGCCAAATCAGTACCAAGGCCAGTGTTTGCAGAAGACCAATTTCAGAGTAAGAAACAAGTCATGGAGGTTAGAGTAAATGGAAAGCCAGCCATTGCTCTCAGATACAGGAAGTGTACAGACCTTAGTCCACCCTTCTGTTCTGAAAAATCATTGCTATCTTGGGGGCCCAGGCCTTGATATTTCCTGTGTGCATGGTGATCACAAAACCTACCCCACTGCTGCAGCCTATATAGAAGTGGCAAACCAAACTTGTCTCTTAAGTGTTGGTGTAGTAGAAGGTCTTGCCTATAAAGTTATTTTGGGTCAGGATATTCCAGTTTTACTAGAACTGATCCAGGCCTGTAAGCCAGTATATGTTGTAACCAGATCAAGCTAAACAATTAGCTGGGGATGAAGATTCTGAACCTAGACCTAAGACGGGCCAGCAAATAAACTTTGAGACTACTGATGAGCTCATGTTTAGTAACTTTTTTAGTTATGAAAATCTTAGTTTATGCTGACTGTCAATGGTATTTTTCTTTTGTCATCGACTGATTTGACAATAGACATTTGTTTTACTGTATTCGAAGTGCAGTGTTTGTTGGGATAGACAGTATTCTTTGAATTTTGACTTGCCTCCTGAAAAACTAAAATTCTTCAAAAATTCTCTTTTCCTTGGATTCCTAGTTGGCTCTCTGATCCCTTATATTTCTACTTATCAATTTTACTCTTCTAACAGCTTTAAGTTTGTTTCTGCTTCTTGAAATAGAAATTTCAAGAAGGTGATAATTTTAGAGGTGAACGGTTTAATTAGTTTTATTTAAGAATCTTGTGAGAGATCTTCTCAAAGTATTCCCAGATGTCAATTTTTTTAATCTTGCTGGCTTCATTTCAATTATTTGTTTCGCACATTTCAGCAACAATGCAGTTTCAAAGTGCTTTACCTAATAAAATAAACACAAATACAAAGTCATAAAATATACCATAATGAACAATTGAGAAAACCGATAAACATAACATTTTGATGAGAGCCATCATCAAAATCATTAATGCACATGAACTATAAAAAGTAACTTTTATTCCGGCCACTGCAGAAGTCAAATACTCCTCTGATGCGCGATCAAACACAATAACCCATGAAGCAGCACGGTTCATCACGCTTTTAATTTGAAAACCGACACGCAAAATGGAACAGTCACCTGACCCATGCAATGCAAGTCACTGTTTGTTGCCAGTCACATGGTTATCAGCTAGACGACACAAGCATCGAAATGGGGCTTCATTTGACATGCACCTTGGAAATACCCCTGTGAAGCCTGATTCCCTGGCTTTCTGGATTTCTCCCCTTGTTATGCCGTGGGTTGTTACCTACTTGTTGCCCAAGTCTCTTCTTCGCCTATGCAGATTAACTATAAACCATTCCTGGATTCTCAGCAGGAATTTGCTCCTCATTCCTCCGCACCTGAACTTACCTCTGCCGCAGCTTCTACGCCTTAGACCAAATTACTCACCCATTCAAGACCTCACACTGGAACTTGGTTCACTTCAAGGACACCTACAAAGGGACCATACCCCAGAACCCACTGTATTACACCCTTTATTTCAAGTAAGATCAGTTTAATTCTTCCTGTAGTTCCACTTTCCGACAACCTCAAACTCACCATCTCTTTTTGGCTGCTCTTCAGAGTACAGACCACCCTGGTTGCCATCCACAAGGACAAGAACCAAAAAAATCTCACTTTTGATCATTGTGAAAATAAACTCTGTGCATGTCAAATGAAGCCCCATTTCGATGCTTGTGTCATCTAGCTGATAACCATCTGTTCTGGTGGTCTTCTGTATGCGTGTATAGAAACTAGGACCCATCATGACAGTGACCAACTACCTTTGTGACAAAAATAACATTTATCTTTCTCTCTATTAGAACAGTTGGAGCAGCCGTTCTACATTTCATGCTGCTGAATCTTTTGCCAGAGGGCAGCAAGGACAACAAACCATGGGGAGGGTGGAAGGTGTCTTTTGTACCTGCACGAGCTCTGGTCAATTGACTGCGAGTCAAGGATGCAAGGAGTGCGGTCCCGATGAGTCTCTCAGCTGTCCTCACATTGCCAGTCAGAATCGATATTGCCCCAAACCAGATAGAGATCCTGCTGGTCAGTATGCTCTCGAGTTAGTGGTGAAGAGGGGAGGTTTGCTCTTATCCAATGTTAAAATGCAAACATTGCTGCACTTTTACCAGTTATGGAAGAGTGCAGATCCACATAAATCACCTTAAATCCTCGACGTGGCCGTTTTAAGTTTGATCAGGTCAAATGTCAAATGGTTTGTGATCTCTAACCAAAAGAGGTAAATGCTGCTGATCAGCTCTAATGTAACATGATTGATGAACAATGGATTGGCTGATTGTTATTAACTTAATTTTATTCGCTCATTCAGGATTAGATTGTTTGTATCAGACCAGCCCACCAGAGGGGATCTGACTGTGTGACATTTACAGCATCTGGATGTGGGGGAAGAGGTTGAGTCCAAGGGGAGATAGTTTGTTGGGAGATGATTTTGTAGAAAACTGAGCATGAACCTAATGGTCGTTATTATGAACACCAATTGCGAAAATGTAAAAGGAGACTGTCTGTCACTGGTTGAGGTCAAGTAAGCGAAAGACTTGCAGACAGAGAAACAATAAGTATTCAAAGAGAAGGGTGGAAGCGAGATAAAATACAAATCAGTGACTTGTATTTGTGATTATCTTTTTACGTGATTTGACCCTTTCATGCATAGTGGTCACTACAGTGGACAGCTATCTGAAAGCCATTTTCTTGTGCTTCTTCTGGATTTTTATGTTATAAATGCACACAGAACACTGAAGTGAACATTAATGCATCATAAAATACACTATCAACTACTGGCATTCAGCTGCAAATGCAAGAAATTATGTTTGTTAAATCCAATTTAGGCAACAGACAAAAAGCATGACAACCTACACTGTCCCTCCTTCTACTGTAGACAACCTTTGCTGGTAAAAAAAAAAAATATTGTGACATCAGATGAATCCTAAAGAGCAATACTACTGTTGTATTTTTCAAATAACTTTGTATTTGGAGAAAATCACAATTAATCACCTAAAAAAATAAAGATAATTTTTTTACAGATTTTTTTCTACCTTTTCCTAATGCCTTAAGAAAATAAATAAAAAATTGGAAAACATCCTGAGACAAAATAATCATAATTCATGCATGAAAGTCTTTATTGTATTTTTCAAATTATTAGTTTTCTCACATAGACCTATTTGTGTCTTTAATAAAGCTAATGAAGATAAATTGCACAGAACTTCAGCTGAAACTTTTAAGTTGTTCCAAAGTAAAAAACTAAAATATCCCAAATTACATTATCACTCACATTATATTAAAAGTACAACTTGAATTTACATAATTTTAAATACATGTTTTAACATGTTATTTTAGTTTCACTGAAAAAAAGAATATAGTAGAACCAACTTAATTGAATAGCTTCAGTTGGTAACAAGTAATTCAATTAAATTGAACCAACTTACTTTACTACACCACTGCACTGCGGTTAGCACAAGGTGTGTCCCCGGTGAAGCTTGCGTCATGATGCAAGCTTCACTGAGTATTCTCTAAAACGTATATTTTTAGCGCACACTTAAGTTCAATGCTGCATTCGTATCCTACAGCTGACATCATGACACAAGTTTCACCAGAGACAGTTCCTGTACCAACTGTGGTCCACTATTGGTGTAGGGGTATAGCACAACCCACATGAAGAAACCTTAAGTCCTTGACGTGGCCATTGTAAGCTTGATTTCAGTCTGATAATCTTAGTTGCGTGTCTTCCCTCTGTCAGTACCTACTTCCCTGTCTAACTACTCTCAAAATAAAGGCTGCCTGAGCCATAAAACCCTGGTAGAAAACAGATCCTTTGTTAGTTTACTTATTGATTTGAAGTAAGCTAAATGATTTGAGTTAAACTGATTTAAGTTTGTAATTTTAAAGAAACTTAATGAATTCAGTCAAAAAAATTATAAATTGGGTTGGTGAACTTAACGAATTGAGTTAGAAGATCATAATACATTGAGTTGAATAAACTTAATTGAGTTGGACAAACTTCATTGAATTACTCATACATTTATACACCAATATGCAGATTAGTAGGCAAGATGTGGCAGAAGACAGCTGGACTTGAACTTACAACCTTCCAACAACAAGACAACTACTGTACTCAGAGAGTCACAGTTGCATAACAGGGACCTGAGCACTGGGGAAAATGACATCTTCTTCTTTTACCCTATCAAGATCGGTGGCAACCAACTTAACGAGACTTTACCGCCACCTACTGGTGAAGAACATTGTGTCCGATTCTACATTTCACTTCTCTTAACTTCCATGAAAATTATTCATAAAAAATTTAAAATCGGAAATTTAATTATTTAAACTTTATTAGTATCGTTTAACTAGTCATATCCAATAGATTCTAGAATTGATTAGATTATGTAGATGATTAATTTAAAAGAATATGTATACTACATGAGGTTTTAAAAACAAACAGATGTTAATGCATAAACCTTAACTCTGCCATTAATCTTTTCTGAGTGTTCAATTCTCATAACATCAATGAAAACCAAACACATAAAATTTAAATACCAGAATCTTGTTTGCTTTACCACTTTAATTATTTAAACTTTGCTAGCATAACTAATTACTTTCAATATATTCTAGAATTGATTACATTATATCAATAATGATTTAAAGGCAGGTATGTATAGAATATGAGCTTTAAAAAAAATCAAACAGATGTAAACATATAAAGCCTAACTTTGCCATTAATCATTTCTGAGTCTCGGGTTGCCTGGCATAAAAACATAGTACTACTAAGTACTATGATGCACCATGTATGTGTGAAGCTAAACATGTGAAGCTTACCTTCAGACATACATGTGCGAGAGAGAGCTAACATCGGCAAACTTGACCTTGTGTTTCTAAGTGTTGGCTCACTTGACTGCAGGCTAAATGTCAAGCTACTGTAAATCTACAAATAAACATAAAAAAAATAAGGACACACTAGAAATGTTCATGGTAGGCAAACAAAGGCAAAAAAACACCCAAAAACAGATCAACGAATTGAAAAACAAAAATAAGTGAACTACATGATATTAGATGAGGAACTTTTATGAGTTAACAAATGTGTACAGGTTCTCAATCCCACATCTTTATGTGTTTTGACTGTACTAGTAACTGAGTGACCGGCACTGGCAGATGATACAGGAAACTATTTATTTTCCTAGCATTGGAAAGGATAGTAACTACCATGTCCAAGCTGGCCACCTACTGGACTGTCTATTCCTGTCATGTTTGGATTAAGGCTTCTTGCCCAAATGCAGAACACCACAGGAGACAGAAAATCAGTTTAAGGTTATTTATTACAAAATAAAGAAAGGTAATGGGGTGGACTGGGTCCAGAAGGGAATTCTTGAAGACGGAAGCTCACTACGGGACAGCGAGAAGAAATGGTGAATTCAAGGAAATGGGAAACGGGAAGAGCAAGAGCGAATACTTCTGATCTTATTTTGAGCAGAAAGGATCTTGGTTTGGGTTCTGGGTTGTGTTTGGCTGAAACAATACTTGTTTGATCCAGGTTCCAAAAGTGCAGCTGGGCTGAGCAGAGGCCAGGAATCTACGATGGAGGGTGGACAGGTACATTCTGGTTCAACGGTGACGGAGGAAGCGGTCCAACTGCCAGCCGGAGAAAACTGGAGAATCTTGAAATCCGACAGGAGAGGTGAAAGTGGGACTAGGGTAACCAGTGGATAACATCCACGGCGTCACAATGAAGGCTTAATACAAAAGCCACAGTGGGAGTTTCTCAGGGAGGATCCAAAAAATGACACGAGAGAAAACACCTGAAGAGCACAGAGGGCAACGAAGACTTACTCAGAGAAAACTCAGAGGAATATACTCAAGAGGCGAGCTCCAGGGGGCTCAGTGTGTCATTCTGGCAAAACACTCGAGTGTTGAAGTGCTGGCAGTCAGCTTATTTTCATTTTCAGATGATGATGAGATGATAACCCACAGGTGTGCACAATCATTGGCACTCCCCTCCAGTTAGACAGCCTCTGGCGCTATTTGATGGACAACCAGTGAAACCACCAGCAGGATCAAAACAAAGAAAACAGAGAGAGAGAGAAAAAAAAACAACAACAGAAACCCCAGAACCCAACAGTAACACCCCTCAACGATCGCCACCTGGCAGCCAAGAAGAACTGTAAGGGAGCAACGAATGGTAATCATCAATAAGCGAAGGATCAAGGATAAAAGATCCAGGGACCCAGGAACGATCCTGTGGACGGTAGCCCTCCCAGTCGACAAGCTGTCGCCACCCATGACCCTGCCGACGGGAATCTATGATCCGGTGGACAGAAGAGGCCAGATGGCCATCAATGACACTGGCGTGGGGAGGAGGCTCCGAAGGAGGGCATAGTGTGCTGGTTTGGATAGTCTAATTTAAGGGACGTGGAAGGTAGGGTGAACACGCAGGGAGGCAAAGACGAACTGCTGACAGGCTGATGGTGCTTTCAATGACAAACAGACCAATGAACCTGGGAGAGAGCTTTTTAGACATGGACTTAAGGGGAATGTTCTGAGAGGATAGCCAAACCTCTTGTCCGGGAGTGTAGATGGAAGCGGGTTTGCATTTGCAGTCAGCTCCTTTTTATGATGAGATTATCATCTCATCATATCATGATGAGATGACAGGCTGATGGTAGACAACCTCTGGCGCTATTTGATGGACAACCAGTGAAGCCACCAGCAGGACCAAAACAAAGAAAACGAGAGAGAGAGAAGAAAAAAAAATAACAGAAACCCCAGAACCCAAAAATTCCCTCTATCGTCTTTTAGCACATATAGGCAGGCATTACCAGTGAAGAGAACTAGGATGGCCTGTTAATTGCATACTATTTAAACCGACAGCTATTGAGTTGTTAAAATATTACATTTCAAATATAAACAAAAAAATGCCATTCTCCACTTTTCGTAAACCGTATTTTCCAGACTATAAGTCGCTCCGGAGTATAAGTTGCACCAGCCATAAAATGCATAATAAAAAAGAAAAATACTTACATAAGTCGCACCGCAGTATAAGTCGCATGTTTGAGGAAAATTTATTTGATAAAATCTAACACCAACAAGAAACATGTCATCTTGAAAGGCAATTTCAAATAAATACAGAATAGAGGCAGCGACAGGCTGAATAATTGTACGGTATGCTAACATTACATGACAAACAACAAAGTGAGAACGTGCCTGGTATGTTAACATAACATATTAAGAGTAATTCAGTTAAATAACATGCTAACAAGTTTACTAAACCATCCGCGTCACTCCAAATCACTAAATGCAATGAAATCTTCGTCCTCTGTATCGCTTGTAAACAACTCCGCTAACTCCGAACGTAGAATAACACAGACCTAGAGCGTCCTCTTGCGGTTTAGTGTGAAAATAACATGTGATATGATATAATGATGTGATCATTTCCACATATAAGTCGCTCCGGAATATAAGTTGCACCCCCAGCCAAACTATGAAAAAAAAACTACGACATAGTCCGGAAAATACGGTAATATTCATAGATAATTGTGGAAATTGATCCATTCAACAATTCTGAATCTTATATAAAGAGCAGTATGGAATAGTTAGCCTTTCCAATGCTAATCCCAACTTATTTGTTCAAATGAACAGCAGAGTGTGTTGACATTTCAGTGGTAATCTGCCCAGGCCTGCCAGTCACTAGCTTCTCAAAAGGTAACCCAAGTGGGTAGAATCTACTTATTTGTCAGCATTGACCACTGAGTTACAGGTTCCAGGCAATTGCAAAGGATATAGCTTCCAGTAACAAGGACGCAGCAAACTCTTTAATTTTGGGCCCAATACGGCACCATAATTTTCCATTGATTTGAGTACTATCCAAAGACAGAACTGCTCTGAGTTGAAACCAGTTCAACTCATATTAAAAACATTGCTAGACATGAAGACTATGAAACCTTTACATATTAATCTAGACTGTGTGTTGCAAAGATGATTAAATTAATGGCATGTACATACTTTTCTTCCTTCCAGTGTCAATGTCCGAAGTGGCAGCCTCACAGAGCAGAATTATCCCAGCAGTAACTGCTCCGTCTTACAGTGAGGTTAAGGCTGAAACAAGCTTGATTTAGGTTTGCACAGAACTCATCATCTTACAAAGCTGGAGAAAGGTTTCTAAATTTGTTGAATATGTAGGAAAATACAGAATCTTATGTCCTATGTGCTTTTGGGCCTTTATTTTATGACTCCAACTGCCTCTCTTTGGAGGAAAACATCTGTATTTATGTTTTTGGATTACCAACTGTAAGCTCATTCTGGTTTTCCCCTATCTTCCCTTCTTCAACGCCTCTCAGCCTGTCTTTATTATCCTTGCTTTATTACTTATACATATAAAATTACATTACGAGGCACCAATCATAGTGATTATTTTTGCTATTAGTAAAAATAAGAATCATACTTCAGTCATTAACCCATTTCCCCCTGGCCTGGCCTAAGACTATAATGATTTTCTATAAATCAACATTGAATCATACAAAATTATACAATCTGAAAATGTCACAAAAAATTATATATATTTTCTTAAATTGTTGTATCAAAGTTGCCAACATCTTCTGAATTTTCTGATATGCCAGGTAACTGGGATATTAGCAAATTCTGATATGCCAGAATTTTCTGGCATATCAGAATATGCCATATTTCTGGCATATTGCTTGGCAGGTAGTTACCTGCTTGGCAGTTGCCAAGCAATAAAAAACGTATCAAAAATTTGATAATGTATATGTCTTCAACATCTTCGACTTACAATTTGGACAGACGCATTATCTACCGTGTCCCCCAAGAATCCATAATGTATCCCCCAGCCTTTGTCCCATCGGGCAAAGAGAGCTCTCTTTGCCCAGTCTCTTGCCGAAAAAAAATTATCAATTGCATTGAGAGACCAGAGGACAAAATCCAAAAATTTGGAATTCACAAGGAGAAACTATACACGAGAGTGATGCAGAGTCACTTGAGGTATGCAAAAGCACATGGCAAGCCAGGTTCATCTTGGAATAAGGTGCTGTGGATTGATGAAACAACAATTAAGTTGTTTGGTCACAACAATGGCTGTTATACAATGGCTAAAAACCAGAATTACAAGAAAAACACTTGCTGCCCACTGTAAAATTTGTTGGAGGTTCCATTATGTTTTGGGACTGTCTGGCCAACCAGAACTAGGAGTCTTGCTAAAGTTGAGGATTGAATGAATTCCACTCGAAATCATCAATTCTTGAGGAAAAATGTACAAGAACCAAAGTGACCACGTCTGGGCGAGGGAACACTATCTCCAATGATTGTCTTCACCATAAGATGTCTTTGCGGTAAGAGGTGCCAGTTGAGGTAGCTCCTCGCTCGTCAAGGAGCAGGCCCAAGTGGCTGGGGACAGGGAAGTCTGGGGCTTCTTAATAAAGCTGCTACTCCCATAACCCGACTCTGGATAAGCGGAAGAAGATGAAGACCTGTGGGATGATTCTATGCTTGGCAACCATCAAGCCTAACTGAACTGGATTTGTTTAAATACCTTCATCCAGGATCCAGACACTCATTAGAAGCTGCATACTCTAATGATTGTTTCTGGTTGTAGTTCATTTTATGGATCTATTTACATTAATCTCAAGTGAGATTAATGTAACCCGCACCAGAACGCCCGCATGTCGTTTTTCCGGGGCTGAAATTCAAGGATTTAAACTCTGTCGGAGTCCATTATGACGCTTTTATTGGGCAGCCTAGAGCCCCCCTTTTGATTGACACCGCATTCGACCAGTACAGTGAACCCTCGCTATAACGCAGTTCATCTTTCACGGACTTGCTGCTTCACGGATTTTTTTGTGCACTTTTTTTTCACAGTACATTGTGTTCTGCGTCCTGATAGGCTAAACAGTCTCCGTGCTTCTTCTCTAAATAATGTTACGGTATTTAAATATACGTAATACAGCTTTGCAAATTTTGACAAATATTTTTGCCCAGACAGAAAAAGAGCAACTACCAATAACTATGTTCTTCTCTCGAAAACACACACCTGCACCACAAGCTTCAGAAGAAAAAGACACTGCAGAGCGGAGTCAGAGGCACAGTGAAATATGCAATACTTTGTATTGATTATTAAAATGATTATTTTACTGTAGTTATTTGTAAGAAAGCATTATATTTGTTACGAAAAAATGTTTGGGCATGAAAACAAATTTTGTTCTTTGGTTTCAATGTAGAGTATTTAATTATGCTAGGTAACTACTTCACAGACTTCGACTATCACAGGTTCTTTTTGGAAAGCAACCCCCGCGAAAAATGAGGGTTCACTGTAATATTGTGAAAGGGCTTTTTCCAAGCCAGTAATATTCAGAGGGCGACGTGAGCTTGTTTTGACATGCCTATTCACTTTATGGAATATTTCTGACTGGTCAACTCGGACACTAAATCTAAAGCCACCAATGTGTAGCCAACACATGTCCAGTCATAAGGATATCAGGCATTTTGGGGCATTTTTTATAGTGTAGCTTATTAGTGTAATGTACACTATTTTTTGTCACGGACTGTGTTTGTAACACGTTTTGTGTGCTGAGGAGCTATCATAAACAGCAGAGAACAAATTTGAGGTCAGACAGGCAGTTTTCTTGCCTCATGGCAGGGGGCACTCATGATCCCAGATATTGGTCTTCTGACTCCATAACTGCGAGGATTGCTCCACAGTCTTCAGAGCAGCCCACAGTCATCGGCTACTCCGAGCACTTCTCTAATGAAAGATAATTCCCTCCACCATAGACCTCTACCCATCAGGATGCAGGGGTAGGGAGCTCCACATTGTGAAAGACTCCACCCATCCTGGAACAGATTCTTGAGGGAAGAGTCTGTTCCAGGTAAATAGGAAGGTGAGAAGCATGCAGGCAAAAAAAAAAAAAAAAAATGGCTGAAACACAGTTTCTTCCCTAATAGATACAGTGCATGGTTCTCCAAATTTAAAGTTTTAATAGGTTGCTTTGGTCTAAACTAAATTAAAAACAACCCCCTTGAGACTTGCAGGAGTCACTGAAACTGAACTGGTTCAGATACAAGTGCACATTGCAACAAAGAGGGCCAGCAGCTGTTAACTGGCATGCCAGTTTCACAGGCATGCTCTGTGAAACTGGCTCTGAGGTTGCACAGCTTGGCTAAATCAAAGGAAATGAAGGCTGGTAGGAACCAGGCGAATCTTCCTTGATAGGCCAGCTTAAACAGAGGTTGCTTCAGTTCAAGACTGGATAATACCCAACAGATTCCCGGAACTCAAATTACCCATTAGTCAGAGAGCTGGCAGCACATAGCGCCCTCTCAGAAGAAGTAGAGAAAAGGTGGGTGGGGGTGTTTGGATTGGGGTGCACGAGCAGTGACATACTACAGACTTCCTGTCTCTACATAACAGTGTTAGATCAAATCCTGACTAGAGCATAGATTATCATATATTGCAATTTTGTGGGATATAACAAAGCTGAGTGTTATATGATAGAGAGGAAGTTTGTAAAAAAAAAAACATTTGTCTAGTTAGTCTAAGAACTAATTGCTTTGTATTCTAAAAATATTTCACTATTGAGTGAAGATCAAACAGTTTTAGGAAGGAAAAACAGTAAATAAAATATTATTGGTGTTGCAATCCGTGTAAGTTAAAAATGTCAAGATGGAAAAAAACGAAGGATACTGAAGAGTAGGACAATGTGCGTCTCGGCCACAAACTGGGCTTGGCTGCTCCCATGGATGTAACTCTGAAAACATAGTTAAAAGTTTTAGTTCATGTATAAATTCATCTTAAAATCAGAAAACATCTTTTTTTGTTTGCTTGAGACATAGCTGCAAGAACAAAACTGACTTTTCACACTATATACACAATCTGTGTTATGTATAACAGTTTTACAAAAAATTCCTAATCAAGTCCATTCAATGTATCGCAAAATTTTGGATGACAACCTCCTTGCCTCCTCAACTCTACGAATTTAGAGATTATCTATAGGGAGAAGTGGGCCAAAATGACTCCTTAAGTGTGTGCACACCTTATAAAAAATTACAATAAACGTCTGGCCGCTGTGCTTACCAACAAGGGTTTTGTCACCAAGTGTTAAATGATGTTTCACTGGAGGGGTCAAATACTTATTTCCTGCACTGTACATACATACATACATACATACATACATACATACATACATACATACATATTGTTGAAATAGAATTTTAAACTAGCACAATAGTACACAAGTTAACTTTTACGTTAAGATAAACTTAGATACAAATCCAAACTAAGACAACTGGTGACTCTCTGAACTTACATAAATTTCTAATCAGAAAGCAGTCTTATACTCCTTAAGGAACATTTCAGATAGGGAGTGTATTGGCTATCAGGGCAATAAATTCTTTACTCAGGGTTGAATAGTTCAGGCAAACATTAAAAACTATAGAAGTCTGTTCCAACATATATCAAACATATTGGTATATTTCTTTAAGCATTAAAAGCATGTTTTTAATGAGTTAGTTTTAGATCCAACTTATAGTCATTATTTAGCATTACATTTTGTGCAAGCTTGGTTAAAAATACAAACTACTTTCTTGTGGAATCATTTGAGGCAGAAAACTAAAACAGACAGAGGTCGTAAATTTAGCTCAGGGAGATTGCAGGAGACGCCTGGTACGGCAAAGACCCAGTTTGACAAAGAATATATCTGCCTTTGGGCTCTTTAGCAGGAGGTAATAAAATCAATGGGAAGGCCCACAAAGGAAAACACACCTCCTAATGCATATATTTAAATGAGGAGAATACACATTCTTATAAAATGGTTTGTTTTACATCAGAAGTTCGAATCTCTTTGTGCTGAGTGAGAGTTTCCCAAAAGATGCATCTTTTGTTTGTTTCTGTTTCTGTTTCCCTTTTTACTCAGTTAATTGTTTCTGTTTTGTCATGTCTTGGACTTTTGATGATCTAGGTGAGATGCTTATTGTAACATTCTTCTTGGATTGATTTTCTCTGGATAAAACTCTGGATATCTGAAGTCTGACTTCGTATGATTGCTCTTTCTCCCTGCACATATATTGAGACACAGGAATCCAGGACAAGAGGAATAAATTAACGAGCTAAATCAAGTTATTCCTCTTTTTAATTCTTAACAATATATATATAAAAATTCCCTTCTCACCCACCGCGGGTGGTTCTTATCCTCTGAGCTCGGGTCCTCTACCAGAGGCCTGGGAGCTTGAGGGTCCTGCAGTATCTTGGCTGTGCCCAAGGACTGCACATTTCTGGACTGAGATGTCTGATGTTGTTCCTGGGATCTGTTGTAGCCACTGCTCCAGTTTGGGGGTTACTGCCCCGAGGGCCCCGATGACCACAGGCACCACTGTGGTCTTCACCTTCCAGGCCCTCTCCAGTTCCTCCCTGAGGCCCTGGTATTTCTCCAGTTTCTCGTGCTCCTTTTTCCTGATGTTGCAATCACTTGGTATTGCTACATCTACCACAACGGCTTTCCTCTGATGTTTATCCACTACGACAATGTCTGGTTGGTTCGCCATTACCATTTTGTCTGTCTGGATCTGGAAGTCCCACAGGATCTTAGCTCTGGCGTTCTCCACCACCTTTGGGGGTGTTTCCCACTTTGATCTTGGGGTTTCCAGTCCATATTCTGCACAGATGTTTCTGTACACTATGCCTGCCACTTGGTTATGTCGCTCCATGTACGCTTTCCCTGCCAGTATCTTGCACCCTGCTGTGATGTGCTGGACTGTCTCAGGGGCCTCCTTGCACAACCTACACCTTGGGTCTTGTCTGGTGTGGTAGATCTGGGCCTCTATTGCTCTGGTGTTTAGGGCCTGTTCCTGGGCTGCCAGGATGAGGGCCTCTGTGCTGTCCTTGAGTCCAGCTTTTTCCAGCCATTGGTAGGATTTACTGATATCAGCCACTTGGGTTATTTGCTGGTGGTACATCCCATGTAGGGGTTTGTCCTCCCATGATGGTATCTCTGGCACCTCAACCTCCGTTCCCTGTTGTCTGAGACATTCACTGAGCACATTGTCTGTTGAGGCTTTGTCCCTGATGTATTTATGGATCTTAGTTGTTTTCGTCCTGGACAGTGGTTCTCACACTCACTAGTCCTCTGCCTCCTTCCTTGCGGCTCGTGTACAGTCTCAGGGTGCTGGATTTGGGATGGAACCCTCCATGCATTGTTAGTAGCTTTCTGGTCTTAATATCTGTGGCTTTTATCTCCTCCTTTGGCCAGCTAATTATTCCAGCAGGGTATCTGATTACTGGCAAGGCATAGCTGTTTATCGCACAGATTTTGTTCTTGCCATTGAGCTGGCTTCTCAGGACTTGCCTTATTCGTTGGAGGTATTTAGCTGTGGCTCCTTTCCTTGTGACCTCATCGAGGTTGCCATTTGCTTGTGGTATACCTAGGTACTTGTAACTGTCCTCTATGTCTGCTATTGTTCCTTCTGGGAGTGAGACCCCTTCTGTGTGGATGACCTTCCCCCTCTTTGTGACCAGCCGACCACATTTCTCTAGTCCGAATGACATCCCAATGTCAGTGCTGTAGATCCTGGTGGTGTGGATCAGTGAGTCGATGTCTCGCTCACACTTGGCGTACAGCTTGATGTCATCCATGTAGAGTAAGTGTGACTGATATTGGCCCCATTTTTGAGTCTGTATCCGTAGCCAGTCTTGTTGATAACTTGGCTGAGGGGGTTCAGGCCTATGCAGAACAGTAGCGGGGACAGAGCATCTCCTTGGTATATGCCACATTTGATGGACACTTGTGCAAGTGGTTTGCAGTTGGCTTCAAGGGTGGTTTTCCACAGCCTCATCGAGTTTGCAATGAAGGCTCTCAGAGTCCTGTTGATGTTATACATCTCTAAGCATTCAATGATCCAAGTATGCGGCATTGAGTCATAGGCTTTCTTGTAATCAATCCAAGCCATGCACAGGTTGGTGTGTCGGGTTTTGCAGTCTCGGGCAACTGTGCGGTCTACGAGGAGTTGGTGTTTGGCTCCTCTGCTATTTACACCGATACCCTTCTGTGCCGTGCTCATGTGTTTATCCATGTGTTTGCTTATCTTGGCCGCTATGATGCCTGACATGAGCTTCCAGGTTGTGGAGAGGCAGGTTATTGGTCGGTAGTTGGGTGGGACTGGACCCTTTGATGGATCCTTCTGGATTAGGATTGTCCGCCCTTCAGTTAACCATTCAGGGTGAGTCCCACTTTGTAGCAGCTGGTTCATTTGGGCTGCCATTCGCTCATGGAGAGCAGTGAGTTTCTTTAGCCAGTAGGCATGGATCATGTCAGGCCCTGGTGCTGTCCAGTTTTTCATACCTGAGACTCTTTCTTGGACATCTGTCACAGTGATGGTTACCGGGGCTTGCTCAGGGAGGTTGCTGTGGTCCTCTCGTAGAGAGATCAGCCACTGTGCATTGCTGTTGTGGGACGCCTCCCTTTCCCATATGCCTTTCCAGTATTGTTCCGTCTCCAGCCTTGGTGGGTCTGCTCTGTTGTTATTGTTACCCTGCCATTGAGAGTACACCTTAGCTGGTTGAGTGGAGAAGAGCCGGTTAATCCTTCTGGATTCATTCTCCCTTGTGTATCTCTTTAGGCGGCTGGACAAGGCTTGGAGCCTCTGTTTGGCAGTCTCGAGTGATTCAGGTATGGGCATCTGCCTGTACTTTCTGGGTACTGGTCTTTTCATTGCACCCTTGTGGAGCTCTGACAGTTGGCTCACTTCCCTCCTTGTTACCTTGATTTTAGCCTCTAACCGTCTTTTCCATGGTGGGTATTGGGTCTCATGGTTGCTCTTATAGCCAAGTATCTCAAGGATCACTGATGCTGAGTTGTAGATCAGCTCATTGGTTTCTGTTATGGTGTTGGTAGGGATCGTTCTCAATGCTGCATTCACATTCTCAATGAGACTTTCAGATGGTACTTCACTCAGCCGTTGTAATTGGCGCCGGGGAGGCCTGGTTGTCATTCGGGTCATGATTCTCTCTCTCAGGTCAGCAGCTGTCTCGTTCAGCTCTGTTTCGCTCATTGGGGCCGTGTATCCCCTCACTGGGTGGGGACTTATATATATATATATATATATATATATATATATATATATATATATATATATATATATATATATATCAAATTCCCTTCTCACCCACCGCGGGTGGTTCTCATCCTCTGAGCTCGGGTCCTCTACCAGAGGACTGGGAGCTTGAGGGTCCTGCAGTATCTTGGCTGTGCCAAGGACTGCACATTTCTGGACTGAGATGTCTGATGTTGTTCCTGGGATCTGTTGTAGCCACTGCTCCAGTTTGGGGGTTACTGCCCCGAGGGCCCCGATGACCACAGGCACCACTGTGGTCTTCACCTTCCAGGCCCTCTCCAGTTCTTCCCTGAGGCCCTGGTATTTCTCCAGTTTCTCGTGCTCCTTTGTCCTGATGTTGCAATCACTTGGTATTGCTACATCTACCACAACAGCTTTCCTCTGATATTTATCCACTACAACAATGTCTGGTTGGTTCGCCATTACAATTTTGTCTGTCTGGATCTGGAAGTCCCACAGGATCTTAGCTCTGGCGTTCTCCACCACCTTTGGGGGTGTTTCCCACTTTGATCTTGGGGTTTCCAGTCCATATTCTGCACAGATGTTTCTGTACACTATGCCTGCCACTTGGTTATGTCGCTCCATGTACGCTTTCCCTGCCAGTATCTTGCACCCTGCTGTGATGTGCTGGACTGTCTCAGGGGCCTCCTTGCACAACCTACACCTTGGGTCTTGTCTGGTGTGGTAGATCTGGGCCTCTATTGCTCTGGTGTTTAGGGCCTGTTCCTGGGCGGCCAGGATGAGGCCTCTGTGCTGTCCTTGAGTCCAGCTTTTTCCAGCCATTGGTAGGATTTACTGATATCAGCCACTTGGGTTATTTGCTGGTGGTACATCCCATGTAGGGGCTTGTCCTCCCATGATGGTATCTCTGGCACCTCAACCTCCGTTCCCTGTTGTCTGAGACATTCACTGAGCACATTGTCTGTTGAGGCTTTGTCCCTGATGTATTTATGGATCTTTGTTGTTTCGTCCTGGACAGTGGTTCTCACACTCACTAGTCCTCTGCCTCCGTCCTTGCGGCTCGTGTACAGTCTCAGGGTGCTGGATTTGGGATGGAACCCTCCATGCATGGTTAGTAGCTTTCTAGTCTTAATATCTGTGGCTTTTATCTCCTCCTTTGGCCAGCTGATTATTCCAGCAGGGTATCTGATTACTGGTAGGGCATAGCTGTTTATCGCACGGATTTTGTTCTTGCCATTGAGCTGGCTTCTCAGGACTTGCCTTATTCGTTGGAGGTATTTAGCTGTGGCTCCTTTCCTTGTGGCCTCATCTAGGTTGCCATTTGCTTGTGGTATACCTAGGTACTTGTAACTGTCCTCTATGTCTGCTATTGTTCCTTGTGGGAGTGAGACTCCTTCTGTGCGGATCACCTTCCCCCTCTTTGTGATCAGCCGACCACACTTCTCTAGTCCGAATGACATCCCAATGTCAGTGCTGTAGATCCTGGTGGTATATCTATCTATCTATATATATATATATATATATATATATATATATATATATATAGATAGATAGATAGATAGATAGATAGATAGATAGATAGATAGATAGATAGATATATAGATCTATATATCTATATATATAGATATATATATATATATCTATATATCTATCTATATATATATATATATATATATATATATATATATATATATATATATATATATATAGATAGATATATAGATATATATATATAAACACCAGAGCAATAGAGGCCCAGATCTACCACACCAGACAAGACCCAAGGTGTAGGTTGTGCAAGAAGGCCCCTGAGACAGTCCAGCACATAACAGCAGGGTGCAAGATACTGGCAGGGAAAGCGTACATGGAATAACATAACCAAGTGGCAGGCATAGTGTACAGAAACATCTGCGCAGAATATGGACTGGAAACCCTGAGATCAAAGTGGGAAACACCCCCAAAGGAGGTGGAGAACGCCAGAGCTAAAATCCTGTGGGACTTCCAGATCCAGACAGACAAAATGGTAATGGCGAACCAACCAGACATTGTCGTAGTGGATAAACATCAGAGGAAAGCCGTTGTGGTAGATGTAGCAATACCAAGTGATTGCAACATCAGAAAAAATATTTGAGTGTTTTTTTGTTGAATCCTGACAGAGTGAATTCAACAACATTGGCCTGTTTGTAGCTTGGGCGATACAGAGAGCAAGAAAAAAGTGGCTTTGAGTTGTATTTCCAGTTTTTCCAGAAGTAATCAAAATTGGGTTTGTCATGATAAAGAATCTAGTTAAGCGGAAGTTGGCATGGCAGCGTAAAAATGTTGTAGAATCATCCAATATGTGATTTATTATAAAGTTCTTGAACTTCATTTTTTTAGAAGTAACAAGCTAAAACACAATGCTTATCCATATAGCACCCCTTAGGTATTGAGGGATATTATTTTCTTTGTCTGAGTAGTACCACTGTTTTTCTATTAAACTGCCATATTAGCTTTTTACAGCATTTTCTGGTTCTTTTGCGTAATACATTTAAGAAGAGAATAAAAAGCAGAATAACAAATAATGAAGCAGGCTTGGAACCCAAATAAAGCAACCTGTAAATTTTTATTCTATTATTGTAACTTCACCAGCAGCTAAACTTGCTTTCATCAACAATGTTCATAGAATTATTTTTTCCTCATGTATCTATGTCATCTAGATCAGGGGTGGCCAACCAGACAAAGACCAACAGCCACATTTTTTACCAAGTTTCTGCAAAGAGCCGCATCATATGCATGAGGACACATGAACATCAACCCATCCCTTCCTCATACTCTCATACTTTTGCTCAGCCAGATTTCTTGTAAATTTCACACACTATTTTAACACTGCAAAGACCACAGGCCAGACATTTTCAACAATGAACTCTGTGCACTTTCTCATGCAAACAAACTCTGTTTAACCAAATAAATAATAATAGAACAATTTACAATACATTTTTCCTTTTATTATTACGGAGCCCTCTAGGGGACATGGGAATTTTTTTTTCTTTTGCGTGCCCTCGCAATACTTTTGCGTCTTGCGAGGGGATGCAAAAGTATTGCGAGGGCACGCAAAAGAAAAAAATTTATCCGTGCCCCCTAGAGGGCTCCGTATATTATGTGCATTACATGTGTTATTTAATGGAAAAAGCTGAAGTGGCGCTGAAGGTTTGAAGCCTTAAAATGCAACAAGGACACCTGACATATAAGGCAGAATGGCTTTCCACTGCGTTCAACAAAAAATATCAATTCTCCCACTCTGTCAAAAACGTCCTCTGTTCATCTTCATATTTTCGTTTTCCTGTAAATTTTTTCCCTGCCATTTTGAGCGCGAAAGGTTTACTCAAATGATTTTACCCTTACTGAAAAACTGCGCACATGCGCATTTGACGAAAATACCACTTTGAACTCAAGCGAAGCGAAACTTGGATATTATAGCGACCCTACAGTATGTGCTGAATGTTATTGGATGTTACGCTGTTTAGAGATTTAAATTAGAGTGTATGATTTCCCATTGTCCGCGAATGCATCAGAATGGATAAGAGAGCGAGGGGACGGCAAGTGAGGGGTGAGCGGAGGTTTGTGTGAGAGCAGATGGTGAATGACTGGAAAGAGTAAGGCTGCAAGAGAAACAAAGACTGTTTTTTGTTTGTGTTGTTTTGCCGTGGTTACGGCCAACAGTAATGGCGTGCTGGTGTTGTCAATAAATCACAGTTCATTTGACTACTTCTCGTCATTATTGCATGTCTGGCAGAATGCGACTCTATGAACGTAAGAGCCGCATGGAACCGGTCAAAGAGCCGCATGTGGCTCGTGAGCCGCGGGTTGGCCATCCCTGATCTTGTGTGACGGCTGCTAATGCCAAAGGCCAAAAGTAGGAGTGGAGATCACGCATTCAAACCAATGGTGAAATGTACAATGAAGATTTTATTGCAACCAAAATTCAACAAGAATGCTATTGACCACATAGTACAAGAATATACATACTATGCCACTCTTAATCTCATCTTTTAGAGTTGTTACTAAACAATATGTTTTATTATTTTTAGGGATTTTTTTTCTTATTCTCACCACTTGTCCGGTATTGGGGTTCTTGTGTGCATATGGTGGTCCTCTGATATGGTTCCACATTTGGCCAGAAGTCATTATCAAGGCAAAACACTGAAATAAAAAAAATAAAAAAATTTGTCCCAGCATTTCATTGAAAATATATAAATAACACTAAATTGTTCACTTCTGATCACATTTCAAACACAAACTGACTCAAATTTTGGGTGGATTTTATGTAACAAACCTATATCACGTGCTAATTTTACCTTATGAACTTAGTATGCATAGTAAATTTCAGCGGAACATTGCAAGTACTTTACACTATAAATGCATGAAACAAAAACAAAAATGATCACATTGCAGTGACATAAAGAGTAATGTAATGAAAAGCTGGAATACAGAATAAAATTTATGTCTCAGTGAATATTAATTTCGGGCAATTCTAAATAGATAGGTTTTAGCCTTGACCTCATTTATTGGAGTTTTCTGGAAGTATGTTTCATATTAGCGGAGCATAACAACTGAATGCTGCTTCTCCATGTTTGGTTCTGATTCTGGGGATGCAGAGCAGACTGGAACCAAAACACGTGAAGGGTATTGAAATGTTGATAAAACCGCAACATATTTTGGTTCTAAGCCATCAGCAGCGATTTACAAACTTCTTTTCCCATGCTTTTTCCTTTAAGAGTCTCTCGTTGTCATCTGTCTTCACCTAAATCTATCTTCCGCATCTTCTTCTTTCACACCAGCTACATTTATGTCCTGCTCGAGTCTATCAATGAATCTCCTCTTTGGTCTTCCTCTGGGCCCTCTACCTGACAGTTCCATCCTTAGCATTCTTCTACTGATGTACTCATTATCCCTCTTCTGTACATGTCCAAACCATCTTTGTCTGGCTTACCAATTTTTTTGTCTGAAATGTTGCTCAATATAGCAAGAAAGTTGTTAAACTGGCAACAGTGGGGTCACTATTGTTAATTCTAAACATGCAGACATAACTTGGTGAGCCAGTTTGTCAGTCAAAGCTTTCTCACCGTAGAGCAAAAGAGGACAGTGGTTGATTCTTAGACCTTTGCCAAGCTAGATGAGATCGGTTGATAAGGTTGGCTTCATATGTAAAAATCGGCCAATCACGGATCTCCCAAAATTAAGGAAATTGACACAAAAAAATCAGCTGGCCGATAAATTGGTGCACTCCTAGTGTAAATATTCCCAAGGTCTCTAATTGATGTTTCCCTCTCTGGCCATTTTTCTGTCATTTTTGAAAGTGCAATTTACATTGAATCTCTTAGCCAATCAGATACAGTGGGTATGTAAAGTATTCAGACCCATTTTTATTTTTCATTCTTTGAAGTCCCATAACTGCAGGAAATCTTCCATGTCCCCAGTGACTCTGTGGAAGTAAAACTCCAGTCTAAGCCTGGCCATGAGGTTGCATCTCCACAGAGCCACAATATCAAGCTGAAATACAGCCTGGAGTCTGCCTTGCGAGACAAATAAATAGCCATTTATCTTCTCATGCTTTAGCAATTAGAAGATTTAAATCTTGCACCTTTGGTTTGTTAGCTTTGTTATACCTAAATAAAATATCAAAATAAGTAAAAATAAAACTAGTAAAAATTACACCAAAAAGGCTAAAAATACTCATCAATAAGCTAAAAAAGTATGCTTCTTACAATCACTACAAATATAAAAAACATTAGGGGACTATGTTTCTCAGCTGGCCTTGGGAACGCCTTGGGATTCTCCCGGAGGAGCAGGAACAAGTGGCTGGGGAGAGGGAAGTCTGGGCCGAAAGCTGCTACCCCCGCGACCCGACCTTGGATAAGCAGAAGAAAATGGATGGATGGATTTAACAAACAAAAATGAGTATCAACAGCCAACAGACTGAAAACCAAATGCAAAAGTCAACAAGTAGCCATTGATATTGAAGATATGACAAACATAAAGAGCCAATTTTTACAAAAATCAATTTCTGTGTGGCTTCCCGAAAATAACTTTATGAGCCTGATGTATGAGTTGTTCTTTGCCAGTTATGTTCAAAATATTTCGCCAACCTTGCTATTTTAGCATTGTTGGCTTTTGGACAGCCAGAAAAAAAAAAACCGTGCACGCAATTGTTTTTTGACCTGGCAGCAAAAATGATGTGCTCTGGGCAAAGTATGGGTGAAATATATAGAATTTCAAGCCAAAAGTATTTCAACTGTTTGACTTGTGACTTCACTATGTCATCATGGGAACATCCTCCAGCAAAAACTCTTTGTGATTTAAAGCCAACGAGATCAACTTATTTTTTGTCTTCTGACAGAAAATCATCTTGATTAGGTCAAGGTGGTTTGATATAGAGATTTCCAAGAAAAAAAGTGATTGAATGATCAGGGGTCACCAATCCGGAGCCCACGGGCACCCGGTCACCCGCAGGGACCTTGTCAGGTGCCCCCGGAGCTACTTCTAAAAATAGCCAATACCATTAGGGGGAGCACTAACAAAAAAATAATTAATTAAATGTTTTTACACTGAAGTAATGACGTTTGTTTATATTTAGAGTTCAAAAGAGGGAAATGATAAAAACATTTAAAATAAATTGCTTTATGTATAAAACTCTTTCCTGCTGTTAAAGTTCAGAACTGCGCAGGCGCCTGCAGGAAACTATCGGAGCACAGCAGCACCTGCAGCTGCACTCTGCGTACCTTCACATTTTCCTTTAAGTGAAGAAAGAAAAGAATAAATTCTGGAGTTTTTATTATTTAACTCTATTTACTATAAACAAAATTGTGAAGAAAAAAAATAATAAATTGTGCCAAAACATCTTATTCGTAGCGCACATCGCAACACCTGAACCTGGGAATCAACACCAACCTCTTTCCGTGAACCACATAAAGAGGCTTTGCTTAAACGTCTTTATTATTTAGCATCGTCTGAAAAAAAAAGTCTGCTGCTCTTGGTTCAGGTTTGTGCTGATTTTTGCGCATTGGAGAGGTGCTTGTGCTCTTGCAGGTCAGGTGCAGTGATAGTTTTGTGTTGGACCTTTATTTTTTCGACATCTGCTGGTGTCAGCCAGCGGGACCCGTCAGCTATTCAGTTCGCCAAACCACGAAAAAAGCGAATAAACCGGCGACCCGCCAGAACCACGCAGACTGTCAGAAGCTCAGGCTGAACGTAGAACAACGGGAGGTTCAAACCCAACTGGTTCATTTTTAGCTTACAAAAAAACGCAAAGCCGTGAAATAAATAAAAGCAAACTGACCAATAAGACTGAGGCTTTTGCGTTCCCCACCTCAACCCTCAGACTGATACAACTGTGTGTGTATAATATCTTTTGACACAAAAGATATTTTATTTTCCACAATTTTGCTAATAGAAGAGATGGTTAGGTAATAAAACAATAACTCTTCTTTTCTTTTTTATTTAAAGGAAAATTTTAAGGTACTCAGTGCTGTACAGCTGCAGGTGTTACTGCAACAATCCATCAGTTTGCTTTGGTTTATTTCAGTCACTTGTGGCCAGTTTAGAATCACAGAGAAAAACTCCAAAAGGGAATCAACCTTAAAACTCTGTGAGCTAAGAACTTCTGATCACATAATAGCGATTAACCACATGGTAAATTATTACTGATAACTATTGCGAGTAGTCCTGACATTAATATGATCAGACAGTATTATCATATATATATATATATATATATATATATATATATATATATATATATATATAAAAATTCCCTTCTCACCCACCGCGGGTGGTTCTTATCCTCTGAGCTCGGGTCCTCTACCAGAGGCCTGGGAGCTTGAGGGTCCTGCAGTATCTTGGCTGTGCCAAGGACTGCTGCACATTTCTGGACTGAGATGTCTGATGTTGTTCCTGGGATCTGTTGTAGCCACTGCTCCAGTGGCTACAACAGTGGCTATATATATATATATATATATAAAGTGTATTAAGTAGCCCTTCGTGTTGCTCTGTACCCGTGAAGTAGCTCCCAGTCTCAAAAAGGTTGGTGACCCCTGGTTTAGATAATGTGACCACATAGACTCATCGGGCATCCAACATAAATGACTCGTGCCAAATTTGGTGCAATTTGACCTGTGCATTTAAAGCGTTTTGTTTGCTTTGGCAAGTATGCTATGTTCGCTGTATGGCCATGCCCCCAAAATGCGCAGCGCTTTCACTGCGCAGGCTTAACATGTATAGGTGTGTGATTGTTACCAGTGCAGAAAAGGCCCAAACATTCTTGTTAAAAAGAAATTCCAAATTATTCCTTCGTAGATATGCCAGTCCACCAATCACAGCCAAGAGAAAGCCCAACAAGAGAGGCCCTGCATAGTTGGGTGGACGAATGACCCGAATCTAAGACAGAAAAACATGATAAATGATTTCTTCAATTACATTATAAGTCATATTACCCTTGTATTCAATATTTGGCTGTACTTTAGATTTCTTCAATTACAAAAGCGCTACAATTAGTAACTTCACTTTAGATTTGCAATCACTAAATCCAAATGCTTACTTGAACATCTGTCCTGTCTGCCACCCATCTGGCCAACTGGTCAGCAGAAAACCCTCTGACCTGCAACTCATAGTTGTCTGATCGGCGAGGTTTCCCTTTGGGTGGGAAGTGGAGGAATGTTGGAGCAGAGTTCATATTGAGCTGCAGAAAAACAGACAAAATGGCATGCGCATGTGAGGGCTTACACACAAATTAAGTTTAACTTATATTTATCGCGACATAAAATAAGAATCCAGGGTTCTCCTAGAAAACTTGCCAAGCCTAATGGTAGAAGGTCTAGGGCAGTCCCACTGTATTTTGGTGTAAATACAGGCTTGTCACTATAACAAATTTTACTGAGTGATTAATTGCCTCAAAAATGACTGCGGTAAGCGATAATATTGTTTGAAGGCCATTTTAAACTGATGAAATGGTAATGACATAATAATGCAAGCAATATCTTGCCAAAAATAGATACTTCATTTTCAAAAAAATATTTAACACTGGAACTAGTAAACAAAATAAATAAAATAACCAAAAATAAAAATAAAATGGAGGCTCAGTCTCATTAACAAAAAATGCACTTGAATAAAACCCAAACACAACATAAAACCAAAGTGGAAATAAAAACTACATTCAACCAAAAGAATACAGATTATGAAGTGTGTAGTAATCATTAGATTTAGATAGAGAAGATGGCCATATCCGACAACCTGATCCAATAGTTCCCTCCTCCCTTAAGCCTAATTCACACTACACAATTTTTTGCCCCAATTTTCCCCTTATGACAATTTTAGAACGTCCAACGATCGTAACCTATCTTCCTGTAGTTGTGTGTAATGTGTTACAACTGATCGGGTTTGCGGGACCGCTCTGATCCAAATCAGGCATATTCAACATGTTGGATTGTCTTGGCCTGATTACCGCAGCGTGTGTGGTTTTCCCTGACTGGGAGCGACAACGCATGAGAAAAAGGCAGGAAGAAGTTATAAAGCCGATAAATTAAAATAAGGTTGATCATTTTCATTTATTGTGATTAATATTGATTTATTGTTTATTGCGACAGGCCTTTGTGAATGTTTACAAATTGTCAGGAATTGTAATATTATGACTGTGTAATTACATGTTATTGGAAGACAGTGCTGACAATGCACACAACAACAAAGTCTTTAAAACAGCAAACACAAAAATATAAAAAATATTTTTTTGCTCTTCAGTTAATCCTATTAAAGTAATCAGATATTGTCTTAAAACTCTGGTCACACTCTGAGTGAACTAAATAGCTGCCTAGGGCCCTCAAGACCTTCAGCAGCCCCCAAATGCTTGAATTTTAACACAGACCATAGATCTACAATTTAAATGTTTGTTTACTGAGAAAGACACTGCTATTTAATGTTTTTTCACAAAGATAAATTTAAATATTTTAAAATGTCTAACTTTTAAATTTAACATTTAAAGAAATAGACAGGTTTTCTTTGTAAAACTGCAAAGAATACTCTTCATAGTTTGATTGCTGTTACAATAGCTAGAATCTGATGCTATGAGTTCAATCGTTGTGTCTGTACATAAATCCATCTGAGCAAATAGCCAATTATCGCTTTAAAGCTTCATCAAATCAGAATCTCACATTGCACCAAATCTGTATTAAACTGCTATTAATGGTGGTGATGTTCCTAGCAGGAAAAGGGGCCCCTAAATGATATTCACATAAAATTTTGGTCCAGCCCTTGTTACATTTACAATTAAAAGAAATTAAAAGAAAAATTACCTTAAATTGACAAGTATTTGTGTGTAATATACATGGGGTACAAAATTCAAGTATTTATTGAATTAAGTCTTCCTTGTTTAGTAGTGTCTGCTCCTTGGTAAGGCATTTTCACAATCATATGGGAAAAATATTACAAATACATCAAGTAAACAACTCCAGTTTATGAATTATTATCTCACCATCTGAAATACATCAGATCCTTCATCAAAATCCACTGATGCAAAGAAGATTCTGTTAGTAAAGGCAGAGGAATAATGCCAGGAGTTAGCCAGCACATGGAACTCCTCGTCAGCTTGTCTGAAAAGAGAAAAAAGTTACATTTGAATTACAGTAAAGTAGTATATGTCACAATTCAATATTGCTGGGGAAAGATCAATTTTTGGTTGGACAAGTCAAAAGAATCAATATGATATCATGAAAAACCTAAAAATCTGAAAAAGGAGGATTTACTTCTCCAGTTCAAAACAGAGTAAAATGGATCATAGTGAGTTCGCTAATGCCCTCAAATGCTGACACAGATGAGGTATCTCAAAAAAAAAAATGTATATTTAAAATATGAGACATATTGTCTCAGTAAAAAAATATTGGTCATATAATCTTGACCAATATTCAGTGTCGAAGCGATCAACATAACTATCTGGTGCTGCAGACCTCATATCATACAATGAGCCAGATAAAAGCTTTCAAAAGCCTGTCACCATACAAATATTTTATTTCAGGCAGGGTCAACCATTTAGCATCAAAATCATTAAATGGCTGTCAACTTGTTTCAATCCAGGTGAGTGGTGAGTTGTGCCATTTCAAGTAGTCTGTGATGGCAATGCTATCGTTAACACAAACAACACGCTATCCCATTCAATGTGCTTGGATCTACTTGTAAATTTATTCAGCTTTAAAAAACTTCCATTTTGGCAATCCAAAGGGATTCTTTGCCTAGCCTTATTCTGTCCATAAAAAAATAGTGCACTGTGTCCTTTTTTTCCCTACTGAGGGAAAAGATATAATACTTCCCCTCAAATTAGCTTTAAAAGTTTCCCACAGTATGAATCATCTTGATTCAAATGATCTAATTCTAAAGAAAAAGAAAGGATGGTGTGGTTTAAAATGGCAATATCGTGATATTTTACTTCACTAGTTTTTAAAGGCAATGATTTCACATCCACCATTGAATAATCAATTCATGTGGACACATAAAAGTTTTGTCTAGTCAAAATGCATTTTTAGATATCTAAAATGTAATTACGAATAGTCAGATGAAACCGAATTTATGTTAAAACGGCTTGCCATAGAACACATGCAGTGAAGGTCTTTCCACTCAGGAATAGAGCTTTGAAGCTGATGTCACGTTCACGTCGCTCGGCGCCATCTTTTGAGGCCACAGACCAAAACCGGTGTTATGCCGAGAATTGCATCCCGTCACGGGAGTGCGCATCACTCTAAACTCTCGCTGGGCCGCAGAGAAAAAGATATTCGTAACATTATCATGTTTATTTATCATGTAAGCCCTAAAATTGTGGGTTTTATTTCACAAATTAATTGAAATAAATACGGTTCTTACACGTTTATTGAGACATATTTGTCGAACGTTTTTCAGTGTCTGATGAACATGTTCTCCGCAGCTGGTTTGAAATTCCCAGCTTTTTCTTTTAACACCATAATAGCTTAAAGCTTTACAAAACCGAGGCCCATTATATAAAACATTTTATATTACGATTAACTGTCTAGTGTATTAATGTAGGGGAGATGCATTTCAATTTCTGAGCCTGCTAATATTTGCATCCCCTGTCTATTGTCGTGTTCATATGAAAATTATAGCGGTCACTCAGAGAACAAGTGTCATTACGTAGAAAAGGTGAAATCCCTCTTGACTCTTTACTTCTCCAAGTTAGCAGGGGGATGCATTTTTCGACCATATGGATTTGGTTCCTGCCAAAATTTGCATTCCCTCTATTTTCATCAAATATGATCGAATTGGTATAAAACTAATACCAGTAGTTCATAGAACTACTCTGGTTATGTCGAAAAAGTTATTTCACCCTTAAGTCTTAATTTCTCCAAGTTAGCAGGGGGATGCATTGTTTGGCAATATGGATTTTGCTCCAACCAAAATTTGCATGTCCTCTCTATTTTCCTCTGTTATGCTGATAACATGAAACTCGTAGCAGTAGCTCATAGAACTATTCTGCTTATGGAGAAAAAGTTCTGCAATAACTTCTATGTGCAGCCGCTCACCTCCAGCCCAGACCCCGTCAGCAGAGGCTTTAACCCACCTGGTAGAAACGTTAAGGAGAAGCAGAGCAAACAGTCACCAGGTGGTACCACATGGTACCACCTGGTATCACCACAGTATTGGTACCGGTGGTACCGGGGTTTCGAGCTGCATTGTGACTCGCAGTGACAGTCGCAGTACCGTGTCTTATATCAGGATGTCTGATATAAAGACAGACATTCTTTATATCTGTCGGTGGGACCGACTCAGACTGCCTGTAACAAACTGGGCATTTAGCAGAAGGATTCAGTTAATGTCGGAAGTTTTCTCTGCAGCCGAAGCATTTCTGTGTTTCGGGGGGAGGCGGGTTTTTCCCGCTATTGCGAGGATAATTACAAAAATATAGTATACAGGTTTTCTAACATCAAAATTACACGTTTTTATTCACAAACCAATGAAAGAAAAATATTCTTGCCCATAATTTGATAGTTAGAGGCACAGATCTGCTCCTCTCCTCCTCAACATGGAGCCAGAGTCTGAACAACATGGAGGCAGAAACTGAGTCATTATTAGACTGAGGGCAGCCAATCTAATATAGTAATCTTTTTTATTTAGCTAAATTATTATATTTAGGTAAATGTTATTGCTAAGGGGCACAAGCAGGCCTTCTGACATACAGATAAAAAAATTTAAAATAAAAAAAAAATCAAAAAGGGAACTAGGGGCATAAGGGATAAAAGGGGTAGGCACTCAAGTCCCCCCCGCCCCTGCCCTCTGCATGTGCCTGCACAAACTGGATGGTCTGGAAGATGCTCTACAAGGCAGCTACGATGTGGACCTTAACTATACACACCATGCTGCTGTCTTGGCTCAAAAACGTGCTCCACCCGAACTGCTGTAAGCTACGATAACTCAGCCTTCAGTCCCTGACATTATCGCTGTACCACCGACAGAGAAAAAAGGGGATGTAAGCTCGGCAGCTTGGCTGATACAATTTGGAGTCAGTCTACAGTTAACTTGCACATTGTGAAGAATCTCAGAGTTGCTTCCTGTAACTACTCATGCTCCTTCACTGGGCTGGCAGTTTTGACAGGTTTGAATCGCTGCCAACAAAAAAGCCCGGTATTCTGACAGATAAACAGAACACCTGTTAAACCATTCCAAGACGAGGAACAAAATATGTTCCTACTGTCTTTTTTCCATTCTTTTCACTTTGCCACTCCATGGAGCTTCACTCATGTTAACATAGTCCGTAAAAAATGCTCTAGTTAGTTTGCCATCTGTTGTCAAGTGGTTCATGATGTCGTTGGTGGACGGCTGGTGACAAGCTTTACCCAGAATACACTTGGAGACAATATGGACAATCCACTTGTAAATTTGTAAGTCATAAAGTTAAATGTAAATGAAGCTAGTCATGTAGCACAATATTTTATTCAATATTTTACACCCACTATATCACTAAAATCAGTCGGTCTGATCCTCAACAGGAGAGGGTCCACCTTCTCCAGCTCTCATCAGAAGGCTTGGATCCCTGAAGTCATATTCTTCATATAAAGCATATTCATATGAAGCAGGCCCCCCTAGGCCCAGCCTGGGGGCCCACCAGCCCCCTGAAGCTCCATCCCTGAGTAGTACCATTGCTTAACCTGGCCATTGCATTTCTGTGCAATTCCACTCAAATAAAATCTCGCTTTCACAGCACAATCTGGGCATTCTCTCCTTTGTTTGGACTCTCTCCTGTAGATTTTCTCCAGGGCCAATCAGTCTGCACTGATTGGGCCAATCAGTCTGCACTGATTGGCCCTGGAGAAGTTGTGAATATTTTGAAACAATTCTGGTGTTTCAAATGTCTGTTTAAAAAGGCTTTTTGATATGATAAGAATGGGTGTTTTAAAATGCTGATGTTTTCCTTCAATTGTTTTATTGTTGACGTCTTATTGCAAAACCCACTGCATTAAAATTGATGCTCTTACTTTATTCTAATGAAATTCTCACTGCTAAGGTCTCTTTTGTACTTTTTGTACTTTTGTACATTTTGGATAGTAAAATAAAGTATGATTTTCTTTTTATCATTTCTTCAGACAATAATATCATTAATGAGTACATTGTCTGCAAATGTTCACTGACCATTTAATGGTGTTTCATTTTGATGTTTGATAGACATTGTCAGCAAATGTTCACTGAACATGTCAATGTTCAAGGGAAGTTGTCTACCTGTTCAATTCTAGCTGTGGTATCATGTGTGCACAAAACAGAAATAAGCTAGTTTAGTTCAATTTTGACTGCCTACTAAAAATATTTAGCCCAATCACCGCTCTCACTTCAGACTTAGGCTCCATTTTGATATAACCCATAAAAGATAGAAAAAAATCTTAAGGTAATAGAATAGCTTTAAGACTTTGAAAATATCTGTTAACTATTTAATACTTTTCTTCTTCAAAACAGCATGTAATTCTCTCCATTTATGGTGATATGAACCGGTAAGCTTATTTAATTTCCGACTGGGGACAAAAAGATTAGAAATAATTTATGACAGATGGAGAAAGCTATTGGAGTAGAAGGTGGTAAAAATCCAAAAGAAATAACTTTACTTGCAAACGCCACATTGCCTCTGCGGCTGTAGCGCTGTGAACATGATGAACACGGAGTAGTTTCTTGGAGGAGCCTTGACAAAGCGACGAAATTTATCTCCATTCATTCTGATGACTGATCGCTTCGAGGTCCAGTCCATCATCTGAGTCACCTTCTCCGATAGCAAAGTCTGCACATATCATACACACACAAACATAAGCTAACTGCTTTGTAATAAAGCCATTAACCCTCTATTAAGCGGGTCAGTCAGTGTAAAGAATTATCTTGGAACCGCGGTTTTAGTTCTCACACAGTCCAACCTAGAAGTTAACAACCACAACTCCAGTTTGTTTAAATGAGAGATAACTAAACTCACATGTTGAAACGCGTTAGCTAGCTGTCAAAACAAGAAAAAGACAAGCGGCGGCTGTCTTTTAAAAGTTGCCAAGCATGACTCAAAATTTTGGAACTTTCTTCTGTGTGTGTTATTAACTACTTCTTACCTCTTTCTTCCTTTGAGCATCACTGGGCTCATGGCAGAAAAAGAGAATAAAAATTAGCGTTCTGTAAAGTTTCCCAAACATTCTACTACTTTGTACACTCCTATCAGCGAGGCGCCTGCCCACATTCAACGCTTCAGTTCTGTCAGCCTCCCATTGGTTGTTTCTTAGCCAATCAGAGAAAACAAGTGGGAACGAGAAGTATAAGGATATCATAACAGTACGTCAACGTTGCCGCCATATTGTGAGTACTCGTCCAGCTATTTTGGCAGGCAGTTTTAACATAAAATTGCTTTCATCGCAAGATATTTTATAATATTTTTACTAGACAAAATATCTACTGATATATTTCTAATTACATTTTGACTACTATAACATTAGATTCACCACTGAGTTGTGTGGAGCCTTCAATTCAATAAATTTACAGTGAAGTACTGACTATCTGAAATAAATAATTCAGATATGTATAATTAAATTATGACTAGTCAAAGTAATTTCAAGATATCTAGTTTTTCGTTTTGACTAGTCAATTAAAATTAGATACAAAAATGCTTTATTTATGCCAAAGGGAAAATAGTTGTTGTAACTCATTAATTCAAATTATTCAGAGTTTTTGTACATAGAGTCTGTTGGCAGGTAAGATCTCTTGTAGGAGTCTGTATTACAGACTGGAAGTGAGTGAAAAGAAAATTAGCACAAAACACAATTTTAGCTTCTTGGACCCAAGTTGCCCACTTACGTAAGACTATCAGTTGTGGTGGAAAATTGCTACAATTTAACGTCTGCTGATTATGTTATATGAAATGCTTGTGAACTTTCACCAAAAGAACTATTTGAGTTACATCAATCAATCAATCAAATTTTATTTGTATAGCACATTTCAGCTACAAGGCATTTCAAAGTGCTTCACATCATAAACACAAAGGCATGCAACATAGAATAAAATACCAAGGTTTTTTTTTTTTTACTCCCCCTTTTCCTTCTTTCTTTTCTCCCTTTATTCCCCCTTCCCTTTGACATGGAATTTAAGCGCCTGTTACCGCCTGTTACCGCCGGACTCTGCCGTCCGTTTAACCATGGGTATTCGCCGGGCCCCATTGCCCACAACAGGAAGAAAAAAAAAAAAAGATTACATACATATCCACAAATTCAAATCCATATCAATCAATCAATCAAATTTTATTTGTATAGCACATTTCAGCTACAAGGCATTTCAAAGTGCTTTACATCATAAACACAAAACGCAAAGGCATGCAACATAGAATATTCATATTACATTTCAAATGCAATTCTAAACAGGTGCGTTTTTACTTTAGATTTGAAGGAAGTCAGGGTTTCTGCTGTTTTACAGTTTTCTGGAAGTTTGTTCCAAATTTTTGGTGCATAGATGCTGAAAGCTGCTTCTCCTCTCTTGGTTCTGGTTCTGGGGATGCAGAGCAGAACCAGAACCAGAACCTGAGAGTCTGGAAGGTTGATACAACAACAGCAGATCTTTGATGTATTGTGGTGCTAAACCGTTCAGTGATTTATAAACTAACAACAGTATTTTAAAATCTATTCTTTGAGCTACAAGAAACCAGTGGAGGGACTTTAAAACTGCTGTTATGTCTCTATCTTCCTGGTTCTAGTGAGAACAGGAGCAGCAGCATTCTGGATCAGCTGCAGCTGTTTGATTGAGTTGTTGGACAGGCCTGTGAAGACGCTGTTGCAATAATCAATGTGACTAAAGACAACGCATGAATGAGTTTCTCTAGATCTGGCTGAGACATTAGTCCTCTAATCCTGGAGATGTTCTTCAGGTGATAGAAGGCTGATTTTGTTTACTGTCTTTATGTGGCTCTGGATGTTCAAGTCCGAGTCCATCACTACTCCCAGGTTTCAGGCCTGATCGCTAGTTTAGTTGTAATAACTGAAGCTGTGCATTGACTCTAGATCGTTCCTCTTTAGGTCCAAAAATAATGACTTCAGTTTTATTTTTGTTCAGTTGGAGAAAGTTTTGGCACATCCACACATTTATCTGTTCTAAGCATTTATGCAGTGATTGGATGGGGTCAAAGGTCACCTGGTGACATCGTAATGTAGAGTTGAGTATCATCTGCATAGTTATGGTAGCTAATATTATTTCCTTTTATAACCTGAGCTAGTGGGAGAATATAAATATTAAATAAGAGGGGTCCTAGGACTGAACCTTGGGGTACCCCACATGTGACCGTTGACCTCTTTGATCAGAAGTTTCCAATTGAAACAAAGAAATCCCTGTTCTTTATGTGGGATTCAAACCAGTCGAGCACCGAACCAGAGAGTCCAACCCAACTCTCCAGTCGATTCAATAATATGTCAAAAGCTGCACTGAGGTCCAACAGAACCAACACCGTGGTTCTCCCACAGTCTGTATTTATATGGATATCATTGAATACTTTGACTAGGCCAGTCTCTGTGCTGTGGTGAGCACGAAAACCAGACTGGAAAGTGTCAAAGCAGTTGGTCATCATGAGGAAACTATTTAATTGTTTACACACAGTTTTTTTAAATAACTTTGCTGATGAATGGGAGGTCAGAGGTCAGAGGTCGGCCTGTAATTCTGCAGTAGTCCAGTTGTCCAGGTTGTTCTTTTTTAGCATTGGTTTGATAACTGCTGTTTTCAAAGCCTGGGGGAAAACACCTGATGTGAGTGATGAGTTACTATTTGGATCAGATCAGTAGCAATAACAGGCAGGACTTTCTTAAAGAAATGTTCTAGAGTTATAGATCTAGAACATCCAGAGCTCTAGAACATTGCAGGAGCTTGAACTTAATTGACTTATAATTTGTTCTAGAGTTTTATAATTAAGTGGTTGAAAATGGGTCATTTTTTCTGTATTTGTTTTGTCTTGGTACAGCAATGGTTCTGGCTTTGAAGTTGATGTGCAGATTAATCCTCTGATTTTTTGAATTTTCTCTGAAAAGAAGCTGGAAAACTTGTTCCATCAGCATTAGATTCAGGTTAGGTAAACGTCACAGGAGGGTTGTGAGCCTCTCAACTGTTGCAAATAAAGTTTGAGCATTGTTGATGTTTTTGTTTATGACATCTGCAAAGAAAGCCTCCCTTGCATGTTTTAGTGTTAAGTGATAGTTACGTAGTCTTTCTTTATAGATGTCATTATGAACGTGTTGAGTTTTACGCCATTTTCGTTCTGCCCTGCGACAGAGTTGTCTTGCAGAACAAACTGTTTGTGCTTTCTTCATGGAGATTTTTGTACCAGACACAACTTTACTTTAATTGGGGCAATGGAATCAATGATATATGAAACTTTAGACTGAAAATCATCTACCAACTGATCTACATCATTACAGCTTAAGGGTGAGGAAGAAGAGTAGATTTGATTAAATGTTTCTGCTGTGTTTTCTGTGAAAGAACGTTTTGTGACAGTAGCTGTTTGTCCAAGTGGGTCAAAGAATAAAGAACCTTCAAAAATAACAGCAAAGAGACATTGGAAATATTCACACCCTTACTGATAACCAGGTCCAGTGTGTGTCCTTGAGTGTGTGTTGCTTGTTTGACATGTTGTGTTAAACCAAACTTTTCTAAAATATTAAACGTTTTTTTGCTCCTCTGTCTTGGGGTTTGTCCACATGAATGTTGAAATCACCAACAATTATTAAACAATCATAATCAATATCTATATGATTGATAGATCATTCAAGTCAGTAAAGAAATTTTCCACATATGCTGGAGTTTTGTATAAAGTTAGTGTCAAAGTTCGTTTGTAGCCTTTAACCTGAATTCCAAGATACTCAAAAGATGTGAAATGACCCAAAGACATTTTACTACAGTTTATGGTATTTTTAAATATAGAAGCCACGCTCCTCCTTTTTTATGTTTTCTATTCTCACTTAAAAAATTGTAGTCAGGAGGCGCTGACTCAATGAGTACAATTTGGTCATTATCGTCATTCAACCATGTTTCTGTCATCTGTTGTTCATGTATGTCAACAACCGATGGTGTAACCCAGGACATGTCACTATAAAGACTGTTTGGTGTTGTCGGGACCTCGAGCTACTAGTCGTTAGCTTGCGGCCATACTACCTGCCGAGGGAGTTCAGTCACGTGATCTCCATCTGCGTTTACATCCCACCGAGAGCGGACGCTACCACTGCCTGTGAAAAAATCCACTCTGTCACAGCAAGGCTACAGACAAAACATCCTGACGCTTTTATTATAATCTCTGGGGACTTCAACCATGTGACTTTGGACTCTACTTTGGCCACTTTCCACCAAGCTGTTGACTGCCCCACCAGGAATAACAGGACAATCGACCTCCTGTATGCCAATGTGAGGGATGCATACAGAACAACACCCCTCCCCCCACTAGGGAAGTCAGATCACAACCAACGAGGTTGTGATCTGACTTCCCTGTGTACAGTGGCTGTAGGTGAACGTCACCTACAGCCACTGTACACCCCCTGGTCCAAAAGCAGCCTACAACAGCTCGCTGTCAGGAGGTGGTCCCCTGAGATGGAGAATACTCTGAGAGACTGTTACAACACCACGGACTGGGATGCACTGTTCAGCCCGCATGGCGAGGACATAGAGGGGCTGACACACTGCCTGACGGACTATCTGAACTTCTGCGCAGATGTGGTATCCCCTGCTAAGACTGTCCGCTGTTACCCTAATAACAAGCCTTGGGTAACGCGGGAAGTCAAAACTGTCCTCAACAAGAAGGCTGCCTTCAGAAGAGGAGACAGGGAGGCCATGAAGGCAGCACAGCAGGAGGTGAAGCAGTGTGTGAGGGAAGCAAAAGACAGCTACAGGAGAAAGGTGGAGCAGAAGCTGAGAGAGAACAACATGAGGGAGGTCTGGAAAGGTGTGACAAATTCTGAACTAGCATTCTCTGTAGGAAACTAGAACACTGGATTTATCACAAGGAAAAAGTATTTGTTCCCCAGACAACACACCACTGACAACCCCCCCACACACCTCAGCACAACCTCCACCCCACATCACCACAGACCAGGTCAGAGAACAGCTGAGAAAGCTCAAGCCCAGGAAAGCAGCAGGGCCGGACCAGGTGTGTCCAAGGCTGCTGAAGACCTGCGCTGCTGAACTGGGAGAGCCACTACAGCGGATCTTCAACCTCAGCCTGCAGCTAAAGGAAGTGCCCACCCTCTGGAAGACATCCTGCATCGTCCCAGTGCCCAAGAAGAACAGGCCCAGCGAGCTGAATGACTTTCGGCCCGTAGCACTCACTTCACACCTGATGAAGACGTTGGAGCGGCTCTTCCTCGGCCTCCTCAGACCTCAGGTGGAACATGCTCAGGATCTCCTGCAATTCGCCTACCAGTCAGATGTTGGTGTGGAGGATGCCATCCTCTACCTGCTGCACCGGGCCCACTGCCACCTGGATAAGGGCAGCGGCACAGTGAGGATCCTTTTCTTGGACTTCTCCAGTGCCTTCAATACAATCCAGCCCATTCTGCTCCAGGACAAACTAAACAGCATGGGAGTGGACCAGCACCTGGTCACCTGGATCCATAGTTACCTCACCAACAGGCCGCAGTATGTCAGGCTGAAGGACACCGTGTCTGACACTGTGGTCAGCAGCACAGGAGCCCCTCAGGGCACAGTGCTGGCCCCTCTTCTCTTCACCCTGTACTCCTCTGACCTTCACTACAACTCGGAGCTGTGTCACATACAGAAGTATGCAGATGACACAGCCATAGTCGGATGTATCAGGGACGACGGAGAGGAGGAATATCGCTGTCTGGTGAGGGACTTTGCTCTCTGGTGCCACACAAACCATCTGGAACTCAACACCTCTAAGACAAAGGAACTGGTTATAGACTTTGGGAGGTCCAGACCAAAGCCGAGACCAGTCGTACTGGAGGGAACGGAGGTTGAGGCCGTGGACTCCTACAAGTACCTCGGGCTGTGGCTGGACAGTAAACTGGATTGGTCAAAACCAATGTTGTATAGTAACGAAGTAAAAATACTTCACTACTTTACTTAAGTATATTTTGGAGTACTTCATACTTTCCTCGAGTATGAAAATTTTTGATAACTTTCACTTTTACTTCACTACATTTCCAAACTTAATTGCATACTTTTACTCTGATACATTTTCAATGTGTGGTTTAGTTACTCGTTACAAAAAAGCGAGAGAGAAACACAAATGTTTTGATCCCACCTACTGATCGACTGCAACAAAGCCTGCTTGCCTGGGCTTGTTCATCACCACCAATGGGCTCTTTGTACCTGCCGCGCTGACGTCACAACTGCATGCCCAAATGCGGCTCTCTTTTTTTCGCTTTCAGTTACTATGACTGCTATAAAAGACAAAGTCATACTTAAGGCACAAATAAAACAATATTATGTACTTTGTTTAAGTTTTCATGGATTTCCAAGCGATCCTCAATTAAGACAGCTTGTAAATATTCGTTGCTACCAGTTAAAGCTACCAGTTGAAGCTAACGCCACACAACAAAGTTTGCAGCCTTCATTTCACTCCGGATCAGCTTCTTCAGCCTAAAGACGAAGGTAAAGGAGCCGTCCTGTGTTATTCCCATGGAATCGCTTCTGTATTCAGCCTGAAAGAGCGAGTGTTTGGGAACGAGAGAGCAGAGCGGGACAGCCGAGCCACTGATCCGCCTGTACACACCTCTGTAAACACCGTCCTAATGAGCCCTTCACAACAAGCATCCAAAAGTAATAAAACGAAATAACACAGAAACCTTAAGCAACACGGCCATATTTTTCTAAAAGTAATAACTCTGAACCTGAACAGTTAGGTGAACTAGAACTCCGATCTACTGTTACGCTCTGGGCTCGTTGTGCTTCATCAGGCTTCGGAAGCAAAAAGCCTGAACTGTAATCTACCAGTCTGTGATCGCCAGTGTCCTCTTCTACACCGTGGTGTGCTGGGGAGGCAGCACATCCAAGAAGGACACGTCCAGACTGGACAAACTGATCAGACGTGCCGGCTCTGTGGTCGGCATGAAGCTGGACTCTCTGGTAACGGTGGCAGAGGCGAGGACACTGAACAAACTGCTGGACATCATGGACGATAGCAGCCACCCTCTACACGCCGTCATCAGCAGCCAGAGGAGCCTGTTCAGTGACAGACTGCTGCTTCCCAAGTGCCGGACCAATAGATTCAAGAACTCCTTTGTCCCCCACGCCTTCAGACTGTACAACTCCTCACTGGGGGGTTGGGAGGTGACACAGGACAGAGGGAAGAAGGAGTAGTGACCCCTTGTACTTTTCACCATACATATCAGGTCAAACAGTGCAATACCATATCACGGGTCAATCTATCCGCCAAATTCCTATATTTTCTTTTGTGTTGTATTTATATTTTTATTTATATTCTTATTTCTTGCTTATTTTTGCTTAATTTAAGGTTTTGGTTACTCACATTTAGTGTGTACCTTTGTATTTGATTTGTATTTTTTGTATTCTTTTGTGTATGCTTACTGTGTGCCACTTTTTTGCCTGTAAGCTGCTGGTAACTTCAATTTCCTGAGGGAGTCTTCCCAAGGGATCAATAAAGTATAAGTCTAAGTCTAAATTTTGAAAAAGTTTGATGTATGACATTTAGCAATGTATTTTTTATGACATTGCGTTTATAAACATTTAAAAATATATTGAGAAGTTATTATTTTACCTTAACCAAATAATGCCTTCAAACATTTTACTGTGGTCTATTATTCTTTATTTATTAATCTATGAAGTCTTTCATTTAAGGTTTCCCATCCATTTGAATTAATTGGGATGGACCTCATTGGAAAACTGGCTGAAACAAAATGTGGACACAAGTATATCTGTGTCACGATCGACTATTTCACGAAGTGGCCACAGGCATATCCCTTGAAGTCAAAAACAGCACCTGAAGTTACAGAATGAATAATTAGGTTTATGCATCAGTTTGAAGCACCAAAAAGGATTTTGACTGAGCAAGGGAGAGAATTTGTAAATTCTCTAAGTATTTGTTTTCAATCTCTTACAGAAATTTAAACACTTAATGTTCTTTTACGCTGTTTTGTTTAAATTTACTGGCTGTTTTGTCTTAGTTATTTTTTTAACTATATTTTCAGATAAACCAAGAAGTGTGCAAAATCCCCAATATAAAAAGAAGTTTGTGTTCCCCATACCATCCCCAAACAAATGGGTTGGTTGAGAAAATGAATGGGACCATTCAAAGGTGAGTACTGTGTCCAATGCATACAGGTTCAAAGAAAGATCACAAAACAACATGTGTATTTGATAAACTACTTTCATAATAAGGCAAATCATAAGACATCTTGTCTTATGTGTGACATATTATACCTTTCACATATCTCAGAGCTCTGAGTAAGGTTGTGGATGGCCATCCACACACGTGGGATGAATATTTGGATGCTGTGATGTTTGGGATACGCACCAAAAAGCAAATTACGACACAGTATTCCCCATACTTCCTCATGTTTGGAAGAGAAGTGCGCTATCCCTTGGAAGTCCCTGAACATTACATGGTAGGATTATTGACAATTTTTCAATTTCATGGTTGTGGACAGAAGTCCAACACTATAGTATTAAATTAACTCCTTAGTTTCTTCAAAAAAAAAAATGTTTTGCTGCTTAGTCAGGAAGACTTCACATTCTAATTAATGTTCAGTTAGGTCACCAACTTATGTGAACCATGTTCTTGAAGTGTGTCATTCACAAAGCACTTTCTTCTGAGAAGTTTTTAATTTTTTATTGAACAATGTGACTTTTGCATAAACACTATCAAGAGACATTAAAAGGATTATTTTGCAGACTATGTTACGATAACTCACTGTAGCATGTCATAGAAATTATGCCGATATGCTGTGTAAATGACAGATTTGAACTGACATTTGAAATATTACATTTGTGTTGAAAGATTGACGGTGCTGGAGGACATCATTGGAGTGGAGGAGCTGGCAGAGGACCTGAAAGTCCAAGAAACTCTGCGGAGCATTGTTATTGAAAGTGTTTCCAAAAAACAGGAAAAAGCAAAGGGCAGGGCACAACAGAATGCTACAGTGTTTAAACCTGGTGACTGAGTGTGTAGGCAGAATATACGGAGTCAGCAGAGAAAAGGTGGGAAGTTGGATGCTGGTTTTCTGGGACCCTTTACCGTCATAAACATCCAACGATGTATCAAAGATGATAATGGTGTGGTTTTCCAGAAAATAAACACTGACCATCTGAAAATGTACATTGCAGAGAGTCCCCGAATGCCACATTATTTAAAAAATCAAGGAAGTAAAAGAAATTATGCTCAACCCCTTGCTGATCCAGCGTCACCTCCCCCTGCTCAAGTACCTCCACCTGCTCCTGCTCCATCACCATCTCCCTCTGCTCTGCCATTGAGTCCTGTCCAGTCAGTTATCCAGAAAAAATCTCAAGCTGAGAAATGTAAATTTGATTTTCAATTCTTAGAAATATATATCAATGCACATACATTTCAGTTTTTATTATCATACATATATGTCTCACAAAGACTTTATGTCTTTGTACTGATATGCTTTCATCTTATTTTGATAAAATGAATAATTTCAGTATATTAGTAAAACAAAATGTTAGCTTTCTTTTTAATTCTTTTGTAGAAAATGATTCATTGAAGTTAATACTTTATCTTACTCCACTAAAACGATTTGCATAATGTTGGATAGCATATTAAATGCTTTGTAAAATTAAAAGGTGTTAGGTGTCACGATAATGAAACTAATCTTTAACTTGTACTTTATTTTATATGACGGCTCACCCCATCCTCAAAGTCAGATGTGCATGATGCTTTCAGTGGTTTAAAAGTCTTTGTACTTTTGTCCAAAGTGAATGGCTACAAGTTGTTCTACTCTTGATATAAATAAAATTGATCCTAATATGGAACTGGAGAGTCAGGTAAGTAAAATGGCTATATTTATTTGAAATTTCACAACTGATACGGTATTTAAATAATCTTTTTTATCATGGTATATTTGCAGTCTATTAATGCATTTCTGGCAGTACTAGTGAAGGAATACAACAGCCAGAACACTGGAGAGGCTGCCTTCATCGATTCCTTTATGGTGACATCAATGTGGCAGGGGAAAAGTCCCAGACTAAGAAAGGAAAATCTTATACATTCCACTATGTGTTTTTTTTTTGTTACTCTTACATGTGTAATGAGTATTTTTGAATCAATGAAAAGAAAATGTGTTAATGGTTACATGTTTTCACAGATTTTTATGTGTCACCTATGGAACAATAAAGTACTAGTGCAATGTGTCTGTGTGTGACACTAAACATGTTTTGGTCTTGATAGGACATATATTTTAATATCTTTATTATTCACAGATGGAGCCAATAAAGTATATTATTGTCGGAGTCAACAATGAAAACCACCACTGGACTCTAGTGGTAATAATTATAATTTACATTTTGACTATATATATATCATTCTTATGTCATAGACAAAAGACCACATGAAAACTATGGAATGCACACTTTATAGGTAATCTACCCAAAAGAGAAGAAGTCTGTGTTCTAAAATCCCCTGGGGGAATCTAAACAAGAGATACAAAAATGCTTACAAATCACGAGGTATGGTTGAAAATGCAATAGAAATTGAAGCATGACAATAAAATACATTTGTTCTAATATGTCTATATTTAAAGAGCATTTATGAGGAAAAAGGGGTTCAGTGTCTCACGCTGGAAATGTGAGACAGTAAAGCACCCTAAACAACCAGACAGCACCTCATGTGCTGTCTGTCTGTTTAGGGTGCTTATTACAATATCTTAGTTCTAATTAGCTGCTTGGCCCTGCTGTGCTTCGTTGCTATGGTAATTAATCCTCTGCAACTGTCATGTGTGTGAGACAGGTGTGTGAAGGTGCGTAAATATTGTCACACAGTGTATAACTTTACAATTTTTATATATTTTAGGAGAATATACAGTGTTTTACTTTCTTTGTCACTTCAAATTAGATCTATTAAACTAGAAAAGTCCTGAAGAAATTTAACCGGGGCCTGCCAAAGTGTGCCCGTCGGTTTGGACCCAGCGTTCTGATGCTAAACATTAGCATCCATGATAAAGAAAGCTGCAATTTCAATCAATGATAGTCAGCATGAATTATTGAACATGGGTAATAAGTAAAGGAAAAGGCTAAGGTAAAAGGCTAATGCTAAGAGAAAACCTGAGAGAAAAAGATCATGCAGGATAATCTTATTCTTAATAATAAATGCTAGTGAAAAGCTAATGTTTGTGCTAATGCTAATGCACTGTCTTGCTGTGCAAGACAGTGCCCTAACTTGAGACAAAAAGATAAAGCAAGCTAATATCATTGCAGCGCCTGCGGCGCTGCATTAGCCACAGACAAATCTTAAGACTTTTATTTTGAAATTTTCAGTGAGCTTCATTTTAAATGGCCAATGTAATCCCATGTGTAACGATTTTTTGGTAAAATCAGACATAAAATGGTCAAAAGACACTTAATTGATGGGAAATTGTCAAGGCTTTTATTTTGAAAATTTTTTAAAGCTTAATTTAAAATTTTCACACTAATTCCATGTGTAACAATGGTTGGTTAAAAAGAGTTATAGAAGGCCCAAAACACAAGCAGTTCTAAAGTCCAGCCTTTTCCTCTGAGTTCTGCAATAGTTAGAACTACAGTGATGCGATTTTGTAGTCCTAACCACTGGCCCTGCTGTGTTCCATTGCTATGGTAATGGATCCTCTGCAGGCTGTGAGTCAGACAGGGGGAGACATAATTCTATCAGTTTGTGGCAGCCATTTCACTAAAATAGGCATGAGCCAGAGTCTTAAGGCTTTTATTTTGAAATTTTCAGTAAGCTTCATTTTAACTGTCCAAAATAATCCAAAGTGTAACAGTGGTTCTGTTAAAAAAGTCACACAATCCCCAAGAGAGCAATTCCATAATATAAAAGAATGTCAGGGCTTTTATTTTGAAATTTTAATTCAACTTAATTTAAAATTACCACACTAATCCTGTGTGTAACAATGGTTGGATAAAATCAGTTATAAAATGCCCAAAACACAAGTAGTTCTAAAGGCCAACACCTTCCTCAGAGCTCTGCCATAATAAAAACTACAGTGATGCGATTTTGTAGTCCTAACCACTGGCCCTGCTGTGTTCCGTTGCTATGGTAATGGATCCTCTGCAGGCTGTGAGTCAGACAGGGGGAGACAGAATTCTATCAGTTTGTGGCAGCCATTTTCACTAAAATAGGCATGAGCCAGAGTCTTAAGGCTTTTATTTTGAAATTTTCAGTAAGCTTCATTTTAACTGTCCAAAATAATCCAAAGTGTAACAGTGGTTCTGTTAAAAAAGTCACACAATCCCCAAGAGAGCAATTCCATAATATAAAAGAATGTCAGGGCTTTTATTTTGAAATTTTAATTCAACTTAATTTAAAATTACCACACTAATCCTGTGTGTAACAATGGTTGGATAAAATCAGTTATAAAATGCCCAAAACACAAGTAGTTCTAAAGGCCAACACCTTCCTCAGAGCTCTGCCATAATAAAAACTACAGTGATGCGTTTTTGTAGTCCTAACCACTGGCCCTGCTGTGCTCCGTTGCTATGGTAATGGATCCTCTGCAGGCTGTGAGTCAGACAGGGGGAGACATAATTCTATCAGTTTGTGGCAGCCATTTTCACTAAAATAGGCATGAGCCAGAAAGGAATATTAAGGCTTTTATTTTGAAATTTTCAGTAAGCCTCGTTTAAATGTCCAATCTATTCACATGAGTAACAGTGATTGTTAAATAAGTTCTAAAATGCTCCAAACAGCAATTGATATAAAAATTGTCAAGGCTTTTATTTTGAAATTTTCATTAAGCTTAATTTCATTAAGATTAATTAAACTTAATTAACACTAATCCCATGTGTAACAAAGGTTGGTTAAATCAGTTATAAAATGCCCAAAACACAAGTAGTTCTAAAGGCCAGCTCCTTCCTCAGAGCTCTGCCATAATAAAAACTACAGTGATGCGTATTTGTAGTCCTAACCACTGGCCCTGCTGTGCTCCGTTGCTATGGTAATGGATCCTCTGCAGGCTGAGTCAGAAAGGGGGAGACAGAATTCTATCAGCTTGAGGCAGCCATTTTCACTAAAATAGGCATGAGCCAGAAAGGAATCTTAAGGCTTTTATTTTGAAATTTTCAGTAAGCCTCGTTTAATGTCCAATCTATTCACATGAGTAACAGTGATTGTTAAATAAGTTCTAAAATGCTCCAAACAGCAATTGATATAAAATTGTCAAGGCTTTTATTTTGAAATTTTCATTAAGCTTAATTTCATTAAGATTAATTAAACTTAATTAACACTAATCCCATGTGTAGCAAAGGTTGGTTAAAATCAGTTATAAAATGCCCAAAACACAAGTAGTTCTAAAGGCCAGCTCCTTCCTCAGAGCTCTGCCATAGTAAAAACTACAGTGATGCGTATTTGTAGTTCTAATCTATAATTCTAAAGGCCAGCTCCTTCCTCAGAGCTCTGCCACAGTAAAAACTACAGTGATGCGTATTTGTAGTTCTAATCTATAATTCTAAAGGCCAGCTCCTTCCTCAGAGCTCTGCCATAGTAAAAACTACAGTGATGCGTTTTTGTAGTTCTAATTTATAATTCTAAAGGCCAGCTCCGTCCTCAGAGCTCTGCCATAGTAAAAACTACAGTGATGCGTTTTTGTAGTTCTAATCAGCTGCTCGGCCCTGCTGTGCTTCGTTGCTATGGTAATTAATCCTCTGCAACTGTCATGTGTGTGAGACAGAAAGAATTCTATCTTTGTGAGACACCCAGTCAGTTTTCACTGAAAAAAGCAGCCCGAACAACTGCTTCCCATTCGGAAACCGTGATACGTATCGGAAAACCGTTTGAAGCGTATGAGAGGGCTATCTTTCGTCTCCGATAGTCCCGCTATTCATATCTGTACATCACTCACATTAATAACAGCGATGAGATAAAAATGTTGTGCGCTGAGGTCTGACATTTAACCCTAACCCTAACCCTAGTAGAACTTTACAATGAATGGGATTAAACGAGTTCATTCTGCTATTGAGAAAAATGAACCCATCTCCCCTGCATCACCTGATGCAAATTCGGCGGTACCTAAACCGATCAATATCTTTGAGATAATGGCGTCAACTCCAATAGTGAATAAGGCCTGGCTTGCTGAACAAGAACCCGCTATTGTGTATGAGATCCCAATAGTGGTGAATCCTAACCTGCAACCTGTGAAGGGTAAACCTACAAGCTCACCTTCATTGCCTAATGCATCAACCTCAGAAACGCCAGATAAAAGAGAAATATTGACGAGCGGGACATCTGTTCTATGTGAGACACCAATATCCATCTATGACGACTCAAGGCTGGGATCGGATGCTTCCAGGAAATCGACATATTTTTTATGTTGTGTACAGAAGCCGGTATGGGGAACCCTTCAGGAAGACTGGTCTTTGGAGCCTCACGGATTTTGGGGTTCATGGGGTTACGTCTTTTGATATGAAACTGGGGAGCTTCTCTTCTCCCAACTGGATAAGGACGAGGAGCTTGCACGTATAACGAATACCTGCAGCCTTACCCTTACCTATAATGACTAGTAGGTTCAGTGAAAATTCAGTGAACCTACTACAGTTTTACACTTTACAACTGTTGCGTTTTTATTTTTTTTTTTACTGTTTAAAACATCACAGTTTCCAAAAACTATGGGTTCAGGGTCACATCAGTCAAACAAGATAATTCAAATAGGCCACATTCAAATGCAAAAAAGAAGAACAAAAAAATAAATCCTATGCCATTCAATTTAAAGAATGGCAATTTAAGGCTGGCTTTTCCTCGTGCCAATGAAGAAATGGAATTACGGTGCTCGGAGGAAGATACAGAAGAAGAAGAAGATGAAGCTGACCCTCGATCTGCAAAGAAAACCAGAAGACAGTGCTTCCCGACCGATACTGAAATTGGAAGGGGACGAGTTCTCTTCAGCGCCATATGGGAATCGAAAACTACTGAATCTGGCCGCTGGTATTTTCGGGCAATATGGAGGAGAGGTGAGAGGCAAAATTCCTCAGAAATGTTTGTCTTGGAGGCTTTCAATTTGGACTGTGGCATATTCAGAACCATGCTGGCTCTCCCATTTGATGCCTGGTCTGAGAAAATGATGAAAGTCGGGGATAGAACTTCCAATCTGTTTCGGGATTCTTGCTGCTGGCTCGATGTTCTGTCAGTGAAGAAAACGCTGTCGTTTCCTGTCCACCCCCAGCCCCTGAGGCGGATCCTCTTCTGAGGACCCGCCCACCTACCCTCCCTAAACCTTATATATATAGGGAAGGGTTGCAAGGATTTCAGATACCAGACCTCAAGAATGGAAGAAGCAGGACGTTATGGACCATGGGGGACATACTCGGGGGAGCCCTGTTATTCGACAGAGAGCCTCTTCTGCCCGCCATCTCCCGGAAGCTACAACATGGATCCATATCATCTACCTTCTCCTGTTTTGTATTCCTCTTCTTCGGAATCATCTCCTGCTCTCTCTCCTACCAATTTTCTGATACCAAGTACCATCGCTGAAGAGGGGATCCCTCTAACATCGGCGGCGGCAGAGGACTCTGGAGACCCCGCTACCGGCTGTAGCGGCTCTACCTGCTACCGGCTCTATCGGCTACTCACAACCTCCAGCACTGGCGATGGAACATTCTGGAGAGTCTGCTACTGGCTACAGCCAACCCCCGCCTTCTCCCATGGAACAAGAACAACAAGAAGATGAAATTGACGGTTGGATACAGAGTACGCTAATTGCTAATGTAAAAACAGCCTTGCTGCATCTATTCAACTTGATTTGTGTGAAATATGTCAAGGAAACCTGTTACGGTTGTAAAATTCAACACCCCAATCAAAAGCAGCATCAGTGTTTAGAAATACCTGAGGAAGATTACTACCAGCTCAACTTTCATCACATCAAGCGGTGACTTCTAACTCCACGCTTCATACCGGCTGTCCAGCAGCTCCTGAGCCACCGCCGCATTCAGGCAGAGGATGCAAAAGTGAAGCATCCTCTTCACTTTTTTACACAAAAAAGTGAAGAGGATGAGACTGTTTTACACAAACTCAAATCGGCAAACGGAATCCAATCCGCAATTAATGAGATGTATCAAAATATGGATGGTGATGAAAACATCAAGCAACTTCGCTCTGTTTCAGAATGTTACACTCTGAATGAAAAGTAATTGCTCTCTCTCTCTATCTATCTCTGTAGTATTATCTTATTCAGTGTAATTTTCTAGTTCTATAGATTTAGTTTAAGTATTTTTTTTCATACTTTCATTATTTTTCATCTTATTATGCATGTTTAAATATTTGTAATCGTTACTAGTTGATTTATCTTTTTTAAAATGACAAAGTTTTCTATAGATTTAGTTTAAGTATTTTATTCATACTTTCATTATTTTTCATCTTATTATGCATGTTTATGTATTTCTAATCGTTACTGATTTTTTTCTGTTTGTGTCATGCTTGGTTCAAGTTTATTAACCCACATGCAAGAACACGATCAGGAGCGGCAGAGATGAATGTAAAAATATTTATTGTAACCAGGGAACGGGAAAGCAGGAGTGAATATGGGATCAGATGACCGGTTCGTCTTACTGTCAACGAGAAGGGACAGATTAGCTGGATGGCAACAGATGCGTCTTTCCAAGGTAAACAGGTAGGTCTTACTTGAAGAACTGTGGTTGCAGGTTGGCGTCAGAGGAAGAGGACTGGTTGGAGGGCGGACAGGCAGGAGATCCAGAACGTGGCGATAGAGCGTCAGGGTTCACGGTGGAGAATGCTTGTATCTTTCTGAGCCGATAGCGCAGTCAGAAGCAATGAGGATACACGGGTTACCTGGCGTGAGTAAACACAGGAGTTATCGCAGAGTAGAAACTCAGAGGGCCTTTGCATGAAACGTACGTTACCGAAGTAAACAAACACTCAGGCGAGGAAGCGAAGTGCAGCTGCTCCTAAATAGCCCGACCGCGGCTCCCAAATCCGCCACAGGTGCATCCACGGGGTCGGCAGGGCTAAACTCCAGGGCTCAGTCTCCAGGCGACCTCTGGTGGAGGCCACGGAGACTAGCAGAAGTTCCAGGGAGGGGAAAAGAAACAACAACAAAGGAAAACGAAAAAAACAACAAAAGAAGCAGATCCTGACAGTTTGTTTTTTTAATAAAAAAAAATTTACCAAGTTTTATAACTATTTGACTAGCATTAAAAAAAATCTTTATACATGTATTATCGGTTAACATTTTATTGTAATTTCTAGAAAATAAAAGTATTGTTTATGACTTCTCAGTATTCAAGAAAAAAAATTCTTTGTAATTTCAACTAAATAAATGTTTTGTTTATGACTCCTCACTATTCAAGAAAAAAATAAATAAATCCTTTGTACCACGATCTTATTTCTCATTATTTAAGAACCGCTCACTAAAGCGGTCATTTTAAAGGATGGCGGAGAAAAGGTTAATGAAGAAGGTGTATTACACTCCGTCACATCCCAGTAGTTTAGGAGGAATCGAAAGATTGAAAAGAGCTTTGGAGGATGAAACAGGGAAGAAGGTTAAGACGGAAAAAGTCCAAGATTTTTTATCTGAAGAAGACGCGTACACTCTTCACAAACCTGCACGCATTCATTTCCCGAGAAACAGAGTTTTTGTCACGAGGCCTTTAAAACAGTTTCAAGCAGACATTTGTGACATGTAAGCCTTGGCTGAGGAGAATGATGGTTATAATTACTTATTAACGGTCATTGACATATTTTCTAAAAGAGCGTACGTACCAGTTTTAAAGAGCAAGACCGCTGACGAAGTGGTAAAAGCCTTTGAATCAATTTTCAAAGACAGTATGAGTCCTAAAAAACTGCAAACAGATGCGGGTAAAGAATTTTTTAACAAAAAATTTAAAGCTTTAATGAAAAAGCATGGTATTGAGCATTTTGCCACAGCGAGTGTAGTAAATTCCCTCAAACGAAGGAATCCTTAGAATGCTAGAAGAAATGAGCTCGAAAGAAGGTACTTGAGATAGGGAGAGAATTCGCGTGGAGAGTACGGAGAAGGCTTTGAAGGATGGGAAGAGTGATGGGTTTGCGATCGTCGGGGTGTGCAGGGAGCTGGTTAGAGATACCTTTCAAAAGGACCTTAATGGTGTGATCAGAAAAGAGACTGCGAGGGGACGATGGCTGGTGGAGCTGTGAAAAGAAGTTAATGCCCGCTAGAAGGCTGCGAATATAGGAAAGCTTGAAGTGAAGATGGACGAAGCAGTGGGTAATGAAGGCGACGACGGTATTGGTGAGGACCGGAAAAAGAGGGATCCCGTGGGATAGGCAGAATTTACTGAATTTTCCCCAGGCGAAGGAGTAAGATTTGAGCGTAGAGGGTGCTAGACCGCTCTTGATGAGAGATCAAGCAGAGTGAAGCAGAGGTAGGATAGAAGGAGGAATTAATTCAGGGTGAGGTCCTCCAAGGGGGGAACCGGGATCGGGAGAGGGTTGGCTGAAGGACAGAGGTGCCCACGGAAGATTTAAAATTGGACACGAGAGAGAGAATCGGCAATAGAATTAGAATAGCCTGGGACGTGGCGGGAGGTTAAGATGAAATTGTGAATCACAGACTGCCAGGTGATGCGACGAAGAAAAGGCATGATAGAGGGAGAGGAGGATCGGCCTTTGTTAATGGCATCGACGACTGCTGCGTTGTCGCACATGGCTACGATGCGCTTGCGTTCCAATGAGCTTCTCCAAAGGCAGCAAGCGGCTGCGATGGGGATGATTTCGTAAAAGGCGGAGGACTCTGACTGCAGGAACGAGGTGGGCCACTTTTCTGCGAACCACTGGCCTTGGAAGAACCTGCCGTAACCTGCTGACGGGGCGGTGTCAGTGTAAAACTGAATGGAAGCGGCAGAGAGAACGATGTCGTCGTAAAAGAATGAGATGCCATTCCAGTGGTTGAGCAGTTTGGACCAAAAGTGAAGATCGGAGCGACATCCGTCGTCTAGAGAGACCTGGTCTAGCAGGGAAGGGACCGAGTTTGTGAGGTCGAGCAGCCGGGAGATGAATGAGCGCCCCTGGGGAATTATACGCATGGCGAAATTGAGGTGTTCGAGCAGGGATAAGAGCTGGCGTTTGGTAATTATGGAGGATGAAAGGTGGGCTTGAGCTGTCTCACGTATATGGGCTAGCTTGTTGGTTGGCAGGGATGCTAACATCTTCTCAGAGTCCAGGGAGATGCCGAGAAATTCCATCACGGTAGATGGACCGGCAGTTTTGTCCTCGGAGAGAGGGACACCGACCTGCGTGAAAAGGTCCTTTAGCTTCTGAAGTGAGTGGGAGGGGTGGGAAGGTGGGTCGATAAGGAGAAAGTCATCGAGGAGGTGAAGCACGGAGGGAAGCTTGGTGACGTTGAGGAGGATCCAGCAAAGCGCTTCGGATAGCATGTTAAAGAGACCAGGACTGCTCCTACATCCGAAAGTCAGACGCACAAAGAAATAGAATTTGTCATCCCACTTAGCACCTTGCAGGTGCCACTGGGAGGTGGCACCACGCTTTTAAGATCATCATCCAGCATGATCTTAAAAGCGTCTGTGATGTCGGCTTTTGCCAACCAGGCGCCTCGTCCGGTGCTTTTAATAAGTGAGAAAGCGTGATCCACGGTGGCGTAAAAAAGGGAGAAGGGAGGCTTCGGGATGAGACTGTTAATGCTGGGGTGAGGGCCGGAATGGGGAGCTGCGAGGTCCAAGATGAGGCGTTTCTTGCCTGAATATTTCCGAGTAGCAACGCCTAAAGGATTAATGCGAAAAACTGGAAATGGGGGGGGAATCAAAAGGGCCGATGACGTGACCCTTAGACAGTTCCTTAGAGAGCAGCTGAGAGACTATGTCAGGCTCATAAAGGGCTGACTGAAGATTGGGAATAACGAGAGAAGAGGTGGGGGGTTGAGGGACACCTATAGAAAATCCTTGGGAGAGACCGGTGATCAAAAAATTAACGAAAGTGCGATCGGGATGTCGTTGGAGGAGGTTGGCTAGTTCGATGGTGAGGATGGGAGTGCGGAGGTAAAGGGAGACTAATTTCTGGAATCCCGTTTGCTTCTGCCTGGGAATGGGCGGCGGGGACAGACGGACTTTGGATGGGGGTCCCTGCAGAGACTGCATATGTGAAGGAAGGAACAGTTAGGGAATGAACATATGCTTTCGTTGAAATTATTGCAAATGGGCATGTTGTTGAATACCTTCACTTCCCGCCCGTAGCGGTCGCGGGTTGAGGAAGGCAGGAGAGGCTGGGGGGGCGGCAGCAATAGGCATGTGCTTTAAAGGGATTGAGGGACTTATCTGGTGACCGACGGAGCCGCACTGAAAACATGGGATGGATTGTGTAAGCATGATGAGGATTTCCATGTCCAGAATGGACCAGTTGAGAGACTGACCAGAATGGGACAGGACGGCAGCGGCTTTGGAAGCGAAGGCTTTGTGATATTGATAGAATAATGATCGGCCATATTGAATGTGCAGGTCGGTGATTAAGGCCAGATAAGCGTCGAGTTCGATGCGGCGTTCGGGGTAGAGAGTGCAGATGACATCTCTGTAAACGCCAAATGCGGCCACAAATTGCCCGAAGGATAGGTCCTTTGAAAGACGGGGATCCTAGGATTTGAAAATCGCAGGGAAGTCCCCTGACGTAGCCACGCTTTGATCGACTTCGGGGGAGGGTAAGAGGATGGTGGCTAGATTGATGTATTGCCCCTGGAGAATCTTAGCGCGGAGTCTCGGAGAGACATTAGCGCACCGAGGCGTGTAGGGCATGCCTGAATAAGGGGAGGGGTGGGAGAGGGGGTGAGAGAAAGAAAAGAGAGAGAGGAGGGTAGAGGACCGATTAGCTGGAGAGCGCTGAGAGAGGGCGGCAATATGAAGAAGCCGAAGAGGAAAGAAAAGGAAAAAAAAGAGAAAAGAAAAAGAAGAGCTTACCTAGAAGGGGTGCGGGACGGGCAGTGGCGAGGGTGGAAGCCGTGAGTAGAGCTTGAGGGGCGGGATGAAGAGAGGCGAGAGCGGAAGTGGAGGGAGCCGTGGAGGGGTTGACGGCGTCTGGAATCCCGCGGTGGAGAAGAGCTGATAGAGAGGATATGGAACGCTGGAGAGAATCCATGGAGGAGATGAGTGAGGACGTGAGGAGGTTTGGACCAAAAGTGAAGAGCGTGGTCATGAAGACGGCCCGGGAACTTCCGGCGTCGTGACCGGAGCGTGGGAGGAAGGAACGGGAGCCGGAGGAGGGGAAGGGCTCGGTGAGTGGGAGGCCGGCTGGGAAGGGGGGGGCGGCCCCTGTGGCGTTTAGCAGGAGGGGCGGCGGACTTGCTGGTTCTCTTCCTGCCGGTCGGTGGGGGTGAGGGGGTAGTTTGAGGAGGAAGTCGCAGAGGCGACTCGCTGGATGGCAAAAGGGCTGCTAGCGCCGCTGTCTGCGGAGACCGCAGGCCGGCGACCAAGGCGATGCCTCTGGATCGGAGGAAGGAAACGGGAGAAGGGCGTAGGACGTGAGGTCAGGCGGGTGCTGCGGCGAAATGGGGAAGATGTAGAGGGGGGAACGAGGTCCCCGAGAAGAGCGGCCGGGGAACCCGGTAGGCAATCGGACTCGATGTCGGACATGAAACATGTCCGACAGACTAGAAACATCAGCAGTGCGGAAGGTTCTGAGGAAGGTCAACGCGCGGAAAGCTGCAGGTCCGGACAACATTCCAGGTCTGCTAATCAAGGAATGCTCGGACCAGCTGGCCCACGTGCTCACGGACATCTTCAACACGTCCCTGGACCAGGCTGTTGTCCCACGGTGCTTCAAGTCTGCCACTGTCGTTCCGGTCCCGAAGTCCACCACCATCACATGCCTTAACGACTTCCGCCCCGTCGCACTGACATCCACCATCATGAAGTGCTTCGAAAGACTTGTTAAGGACCACATCATCTCCACGCTCCCCCCATCACACGACCCGTTCCAGTTTGCATACCAGTCCAAGCGCAGTGCTGAGGATGCAGTCTCCACTGCTCTCCACCTGAGCCTGGAGCATCTGGAGGAGAAGAACACCCACGTGCGGATGCTGTTCCTGGACTTTAGCTCAGCGTTCAACACCATCATCCCCCAAGACCTGGTGGGCAAACTGGGCCCCTTAGAAATTAACACCCCCCTCTGCAACTGGCTGCTGGACTTCCTCACTGACAGAACCCAGGCTGTCTGAATGGAGAACAACACTTCCGATGTCATCACCCTGAACACCGGCACCCCTCAGGGCTGTGTCCTGAGCCCCCTGCTGTTCACCCTGATGACCCACGACTGCCGTCCACACTTCAGATCCAACCACATCCTGAAGTACGCGGACGACACCACAGTGGTGGGCCTCATCCGGGACAACAACGAGACGGCCTATAGGGAGGAGGTGCGGCATCTGGTGGACTGGTGCAGAGGAAACAACCTGATCCTGAATGTCAACAAGACCAAGGAGATCATCGTAGACTTCAGGAAATCCAGACCCACCCACACACCACTCCTCATCAACGACTCAGCCGTGGAGGTCCTCAGCAGCACCAAGTTCCTGGGGGTGCACATCAACGAAAACCTCAGCTGGTCTCCCCACATCTCCTCACTGGTGAAGAAGGGCCAGCAGCGCATGCACTTCCTGCATCGGATGAAGAGAGCATTCCTCCCGCCCCCCATCCTTCAGACCTTCTACAGAGGGACCATCGAGAGCCTACTGACCAGCTACATCTCCATCTGGTCTGGGAGCTGCAGGGCCTCTGACTGGAAGTCTCTACAGAGGGTGGTGAGGACAGGGGAGAAGATCACGGGGGCTCTGCTCCCCTGCATCAAGGACATCGCAGAGAGGCGCTGCCTATCTCGCGCTCACCAGATCCTCTCCGACCCCACCCACCCCAACCAGGGACTGTTTTCCCCCCTGGCGTCTGAAAGAAGGTTCCGCAGCATCTTGTGCAGAACAACCAGACTACTGAACAGTTTCTTCCCCCGGGCCATCAGACTGCTTAACGCCACATAACACCCCTCCACACACACACACACACACACACTCACAAACCAAACCACCCCCCCATGGACATGGTCAATACATGCACTTTAGTTTACTTTTTTTCACAACACTGAACCTGTGTATTCTATGGCACTTGTATTGTATTTATTTATTTATTTATTTATTTATTAGGTAGTATAAGGTTTTAGCTCTGCTACACTGGTAGCCAAGTAACGACATTTCGTTGTCAAGATTCACCTTGTGTTTTTTTTGTACAATGACAATAAAGGAAGTCTAAGTCTAAGTCTAATGATTCGTGCGGCATGAGCTCGGCTGACAAGCAGAGGCGTCCTTGGCTGGAGATCCTTTTCAGTTGGGATTCTGAATGATGGCAGGGCATGACACGGCTTGGTTCGGTGATGATTGGTCGAGGCGATGCATGACGTGCGCTGATTGGAAGCTGCGGGGTGTGGTTAAAGAGTCTTCCAAATTGAATTTACGCCTAGGCTCCATTACGCAGACGCACCCTAAGAGGCGTTAAACAAGTTTTTGTGCAGTGGAAAAATTGGCCTCAGAAGCTTAACAGCTGTATTAATCTGGCTGACTTTCAAGACGTATAAAAGACACCTGCGGAAAAAACACTTGTCTCACAGCGTCATGCAGCGTGAGGAGGAGGAAGGATTTTACGTCACTCTACCCTCGAACGCGAGTGTAAATGTTTTTAAGGATAATACCATTTCGAGTTTTCGCGTAAATTTAGCGCAGCATATTAATTTAGAAGGTTCCTGGCAAGTTGCCTTGACAGAAATTTCTTATCCTCACACTTGGCAAAATGTCCCGGAAGAATCGGCTTACTTTGAGTGGAGGACTGTGGATCAGAAAAAGCCTGTTCGACAAAATATTTTGCCCGGATATTACAGAAACATAAAGCATACTGGTTGGAGAAATCGAACCTATCCTCAGAGAAATAAAAGCTGACATGTACTTACGCATTTACACGTTTGTAAATAAATTATTCTTTGAAGCAGGAGGACGATATCAATTACGTTTTCAAGCTCCTATTGCTTACATGCTGGGGTGGAAGCGAACGAATGGATCGCTTTTGATAAAACCAGATTGACTCATCCTATGGATATGAAAGCAGGATTTTACATGATTTATTGTTACAGCGACGTGGTCGAACAGCAAATAGTGGGAGATAGTTATTCTCCTATGCTGCGTACGATTAAAGTAGAGGGTGAATTTGGGGATATCATCACTCAAACTTTTAATCCAGCCGACTATCTTCCTGTGGCAAGGAGGCATATTGAAACGATTCAGATTGAACTGAAAACCGACCAGAACGAGCCGGTAAATTTTACCTACGGAAAATCAATTGTGAAATTGCATTTTCAACCTGTGAGGCCGCGTGGAGGCTTGAGATACTAACTGTTTGATCTCTGACCAGAAACAAATGTATAAAAATCGGATGATTACACGATCATCATTCATACCTGCTCACCGCTGCAGCCCGAAAGAGAGTATTTACCTAAGCAGAAGGATTGTATAAAACTGCTGAAACATGACTCAGATAAATCTGAGAGATGATCCTCACCGCTTTGTACATTATTACCATGACCAAGTTAGGGTTCTGTCCAGGAGAGCGAGTCAGACATATACAAATACGCAGAGCACTTAAGCGAAAGAAATCAAACGGGAAAAGGAAGGCTAAGGCGAGGAAGTCCGCTCCTAACAAGGATATATTTCATTAAAAAATATATATAAATATATAGAGAGAATGGCTCTTTTACATCATAAATCGCCCGAATGCACCCTGGCAGAGTTGGATTTATTTTCAGCCCCTATGACGCAGTTATCTATAGAGGACAAAACGTACACAGAAATTTTACCACTTTCAGCTCTGACAGACAGCTCACCAATAGTTTTTAATACCCAGAGGATCTAAGTACGTGGATTTGACCGATACTCTGCTTCATCTACGTGTCAAAATCACCAATGATGGTAGTCAGCTGGAGGATGACGAGGCTGTGGGTTTAATTAATTATCCTCTTAACACAATATTTTCGCAATGCGACATCACTTTGGGAGACTGTTTGATATCTCAGTCCAGCTCCACTCACCCATACAGAGTGATAATTGAAACTTTGTTAAACTTCTCAGAAGATACCCTAAAATCACAATTTAGCGGAGTTTTTTTTTTTTTACAAAGACACAGCGGGAGCCATAGACTCTATCGTTGTAAATAATGGTCCAAACGGCAGTTTGAATAAAAGGACTTCCTTCATCGGTGAATCTAGAGAACTTCACCTGCTGGGAACGCAGATATATTCTTCTGTGAGAGGGCGCTGTTTAATTCTGTGGATTTGAGAATTAAATTAACATGAGCCAGCAATGCATATTGTCTGATGGGAGCCCGTGACTCAACTTTTCGATTGAAAATATTGGGCGCTTCACTTTTTGTTAAAAAAGTGTCTGTTTCACCATATCTCAATTCCACTCTTGGCATGGATGTGGGAACACTGCCGTGGCTACCGAGGTAGAAAGGCGTTGTGGGAAATGTAGTTTTTGGTCAAAGCACGCTCTTAATTTATTTTTTGGTATTTATTTTTAGATACTCAAAACTTTTAAGCTCTCGCGGGCCACATAAAATGACATGGGGGGCCACATCTGGCCCGCGGGCCATGAGTTTGACACGTGGCCTAATCGGCTCTCCTCATTCGTCGTTTCAGACGGATAACCGCTGGCTTCCTGTTTCCCCTTCAGAAATGTGTGAATATAGTCTTTAAAGATCGAGCTACTGCTTCTCTGAAAATGCCAGACCTCTGTGATTTTCCCAACACGATACCCACACTGTAAGGCTTTTTTAAATTCCTCAGTCACCCAGACACCTGTGAGAGCCCGCTCCTCATCGTTATGTGCGCAGGGCCCTGTTTGATTGTTAGTCTCTGCACAAGTGCGACACAGAGTGAAAACTAGTTTACTTTGAGATGTTTTGTAGGGCAGGACCTGGAAAAAAAGACCTCTAGGACGAAAAACAATTTCTCTGATAAATCCAAAGTAGTTTTCAGGGTCGTCAAACTCTTTGTAAATGATGCTGGGGTGACCTAATGGATACTCAAAAGCAGAGTTTCTGTACGGGTAGAGAGAGGTGAAATCCACATAATACACAGACTCACCTGGCCCTGCTGTGTATCTCAATTTCAGAGCACAAGTTCTCCCCCCATACAGAGCTTTTCAAGGTGACAAAGGTTCTGGCGCAGCAAATTTCTCCCAAGAATCTGATCACCCCTGTATGAGACTTTTTCATGTCATTCCACTCATGCTCCCACACTGTTTCAAGTCGAATACTGTAAACAGTTTGCAGAATCTTAGATCTTTCGATCGTAGCTGCATAAATCTGATCAAACTGTACTTTTCTCAAAGGACAGATTTCAGTGGGTTGAAAACAACACGGGCACCCGTGAAAAAAACACCCCTCGAAAGAGAACCCTGTGCCTGAACCCTGTGCCTGAATCCAGAATGACCGCGAACCCATCCAGAAAATAAGGTCCAATTTTGCGTTCACCAGAATTCAATGCGTGTTGAATGTGAATGTTTCTACTGCTCATGATCCACTCTAGCCATTGAATGAATGTGTTTGAGAAAGTTTTGGACCCACGCCTGTAATCTACAGCTGATGGGATGGCTAAACTTTTTTCTGGAAGAAAATTGGTCACAAAAACTTGCATGTATGCTGAAGCGATAGTAATGGATTTAAAAGGGTCCACCTTTGTCTCGTTAAAAAACTCCTCTCTGAATTTAACACAACCTTGAAAAAGAATTTCCACATAATTTTTACAATATTGCAGGGATTCTTTCTCAAAGTCAAAAACGCCTTTGGATGCTTCTCTGTACCATTCAGTAATTTTCTCCCTCTCGATCGGCTTCATAAGTTTGACCCCGTAGAAGTCGAGAGGAGGAAATTCACCGACGTGGTTCAGGCGTTCTAGTGAGGAGAACAGATGCGGAAAATAACCTTTTGAATGGTCAGTAAACCCTAAAGCTTTAGGCATCGCTGAAAGTTTCATGGTGAGAAATGACAGGCTATCGATAAATTTGAGCTTATAGTCAGGCTCTGTAAAACAGAGCACTTTCCCTCCTTGCATGATTAAATGCGGTTTTATTCCTAACTGTGTCATAGCGCTAAGGATGAGATAACTGTCATAACCACAAGCATTATGGGCTAAAAATGTGAAATTTTTATAAAGAGGTCGTCCGAAATGTAAAAGAAATTGCCTCACACAATCCAGACCATAAGCGTGCCACTCGACGCCCTTCAGAGTTTTTAACAGACTAGAAACGGGATGTGTGTACCGCTCTGATCGAGGAATGATTCAAAATCGTAAAAGACAAGCTTGTCGTGAAGCTTGTCGTTGGGAGCACTTGTTTGAATGTAGCATTGGTGTTCATTCAGAGTTATGTCAGTACCAGGGGGTAGATTTTTTTCACCGCAGATTACACATTTTGATTCACACACGTGTATAGTTTTTTATATTTTATTAGATCATCTCAATCAATGTGAATGCATCCCTCTGCTGTCCAATTTAGAAATTGAAATGAAGAATGATTGCTTTAGAAAAAGAATTATTTCCGACTACATAGCATGTTAGTGGAGGGATCCTCTGAGTCTTCTTTATGGAAGCTCAGTGCCTGGAGGGAGGATTTACAGGAGAACTTGCCTTCAAAGGACTGGGAGAAGGCGTTTGCTGATGCATAAACACAAACTACCAATACACGCCTCAAAGTACTGCAATATAATTGGCTAATGAGAACATATGTGACACCAAAAAAGCTACCATCCCAGACCTGTGTATTAGACGTGAAGAAGAGAAGGAAACATGCCGCCATTCTGGACAGAGATTAAACAATCTCTACAGATGATACTAGGCATAAAACTAGTGTTTGATCCCAAATCGTTCATTCTAGGTTTAGGTTTACATCATATGTCCAGAAAAGTTTTTACTGCCATGGATTTATGTTTACGACTTACAAAAAGAGTTATAGCACTCTCAAAAGAATACCAGTAAACCAAAATGTATTAATTGGATTCATGAAATATCCACACCCTTACCAATGGAAAAGATTACTTTTATTCTAAAAGGGAAACTTTTGCTATTTCAAAATATTTGGGGTCCTTTTATTGAATATATAGAAAACATGGATATAATGGGTGGCGGGGGTAAGTTATAGTTGTGGTTGGTCCCCTGCAGTGTCCTAAGATAATCTTCTTTATTTTTATACTTGATTACTTTTGAATTATACATTCTCTGAATCACGTACAATACAAAAATAATTTCGGCTAATTCCTGGAAAAAACAAAAAAAAGTCAATAACAAACAAATAAAATAGGTACAGAAGAATAACAACCCAGGTCGTTACAACCCAAGTTGTTAAACAGATACAAAACTTCACATTTTTGTTTTTATGGTGCCATGTATATTATTCTGAGACCTTTTGTTTGTAGAGTCTTATATATAGGAAAAAAATAAGATGAAACTATTTAGTCTATCAACGTGGTGATTTTCGTTCTGACTCTGAAACAATAAGATAAATCATATTCATAGAATCACATGATCAACTATTTGTAGAGTAAAACACTTAGGAAGCTATAGGTAAATGTTATCATTTAGTTTGGTTAAGAATAATTATTGCACCATCAATAAATGACTTCGAATAAATGTTCCTAGTTGCCAAAGGAACACAGAGGAACACTTCATGAGAGGATGGAAGCTCTCTGCTAAAATATTTCTTGCCGTCTTCCATGTTCTTTCAGCAAACAGTTGAGGCAGTTGTTTTTGTTTCACCACTATTTACCTGCTGTTATACCTGCCATTGAAAGTATTCTTAAAAGATTTTTAGTCTGCAGCTCATGTGACCAAACAAGCTGAGGATACAAAAAGTTAAAACTTGAGTTAAAATGTTGTTTTAACTTGAGTTCAAGTTAGGATTTTAAGTTTTAACATTTTAACTCAACCTCTACCTAACTAGAGGTTGTACACAACCTCAAGATGGGTAACCCCATGATTACTAGATCTTCTCAAAAGATAGTCTCTGAGAACAGTTCTTAAAGACAGTGTTTTCAGCAAAGTTGGGCAGACTGTCCAACTTTAAAATTTGTCACAGTTTCAACAGGCTAGCCATCGAGTGAAACTGGAATCACTTTCAGGTTTTGTCTCATTTAATAAGCTCTACTTCTCAAAGAAAATGAAAATCTTTTGTGAGGGAATTAATATTTTATGTTCCCAGTAATATCGAAATTAATAGTAGATAATAAATACTTTAAGGCAGGGGTTTTCAAAGTATGAAAGGGTGAGCCCCCCCTCCAAGGAGCACAATGCGCGCCTCCCCTGGGGGGAGGCGCGCCTCACACTTTGAAAACCGCCGCTTTAAGGTACTCTGATTTAGTAATGTAATTAAATTAGTTGTTACCACCCTCACACCACTAGAAGCAGTAGAAAGCCCGAAAATATGCGACTAAGGAGCAATTATAGAAGTTGACCGAAAGCTACAGAAATAAATGTTTTAATGTTTAAGTGAAACACTTCCTGTATCACAATTAAAGAAACTGCAAACAGTATTTCTGAGGTGTAACAACACTGAAGTAACTGAATGAGAGTAAACTGAAATATTACTATATAGAAAATGAAAGCTAAAATCTGAATATTTTTTAGAAAGTCTGTAATGATTAATTTAAACTACTAGCAGATTCAGCACAGCATTTGCCTATTTTCTGTGTCTGTATTTTAATCATTTTCAGCCTGAACCATTGCTTCCCTCAGCTGTTCTTAAATTCCCTGCTCCAATTGCATGTTAAGTGTATTTTATATAATTGTAATAATTTTTTTTAAACTAAAGGGTTACCTAAAAATAATTTAATACTCGGTATGCAAAGGCATATATCAACACACATATTGACTTACCTTGTACCAAAACACTGCCTCTGTTCTCAGCCTTTTAGTGGATTTCCTCCCGCATTATTTTCCTCCAAATTATTCCAGTGAACAAGCAGGTACAAGTCCCTTTTAACTACCCTCTTCTCATTTCTGATGCTGGATATTCAATATCCTCAAGTTTGAAATACCAGGCAGTTACAAACCGTATGTTAGCTTTAGTGGCAAAGTTTTGGCCACGGTTTGTTGACGCCTTGATAGCAGCAGGAAAATGAAAAAACTAAGCACTGGATTGTACAAGCTAATTATTGGACACAAAGGCACACAACAAAACTCATTTGTTGTACCAGTTGCTCAAAGATATTTTCACTTTTGCATCTTGTTCATGGTACAGGTTTTGCAGAGATGGCTAAAAGCAGTAGGAGCAGCGGTACCCAGAAACACTCTATGTGGCGAAAAGTTAAACGGAAGTACATCACCGTTACTCGCGGCTTATAGTCCATTAAGCTTCTCCCCCAGATTTCACCAAATCTAACATAGAAACTGTTAGAGGTTTTTAACAGCCATAGGGGGCCCCTAAGTCAAATTTTGCTCAAGGCCTCATAAGCCTTAGAGTGACGGAAGGTTTAATTTAATGCTACTAATGTGGCTTCAGTAACTCTTCCATTCTGTGTTTGTTGAGACACACACATTTTAATAACCATCACAAGTTTGTGGGACATGTTCTTCAGATTTCCACACAGCCTTTGTTCACAGATAAATTGTTCTCACTGCTTGCTTGACGTGCACCTCTGAAAGCGCAATGAGAAGTTATTGCTGAGGTTTACATAGAGCTGCGCAACCAGAGCTAACGCGGTGGGTTTTAAACTCTTAACCTGACCTGGAGTTTACCAAAGAAAAATAATTCCACACAGTGGCACACACTGTGCCAGTTTGTACTAAAAATCACAGAATTACATGAACAATGAAACTTGCTTCTCCTTTATGTTACAGTGTTGTTCTGTTGAAGTTTAAATGGAAAAAACATTCAACATGAACACTTAGTGTGAAAGTTTAATTTGTTATCAAGCAAAGAAGCTCTGATTCTTACCAAACTTTGAGGCTGATGTGTTCCACTAGTGTGACCAGTCTAGTTAGGATTGGCAAAAGATTGTAATAGATAGATTTTTATGTGGAAGTCAAACACAACTGCCACGCCAGCGTCTGTGTTGCTTGCGTCTCCTCTTAGGTCCACGCTTGTACATTTGATTTTATGAATGAATTATTTGAGTAGAGTGGGTGAAATGTTCAGAACAATTCAGAGAACGCATCCTGAAAATTTGAGCTCATTTGGATGGATGTGTGATTTTCTTCAGAATATTTTAAAAGTTTGGAGATTATTTTCACATTTTTGTGAAACCCAACCTTCTACCAACAATGACCATATTCAATATACAACCTAAGGCCAAGGGCATGGAGATATGTGCAAAATTTATAGAACATCTATGCAGATTTTGCATAGAAAATTTCACAATTTTGCAGTGCCATCGAGTGGTGGACATTGACGAAAACTACAGTAGTTAGACATGATCGATAATGTGTTTGTAGTTGGTGGTACGAAGGAAATAGAATTTTTTTACCGTTCCAAAATTATGGGCAATTAAAATTTGCAGCAATGTCTTTTACCCAATTATGTTATTTTTTTTTTGTTTGTTTCTTCTTTAGCTTTTATTGTGACAAGTTTTATTGGGCTCATCTTAGGGGTGAGATTGGTTTTGGCTAATGTATTGTTTATGCTTCTCTGCTGAAAAAAAATCCACCAAAATTTTGTTGTACAGTGGCTCATCAGTTGGAGAACCTTTCTAGGAAACTTTACCCCTATCAATTTTGTTAATGAGACATGCCAATTTCGAGTTATAAGCATAGAACCGTATTTTCTGCCAGTGCAATACCTACAGGTGTACATGCTTGAATATGTGTAGCTGAGTAATGGTGTGCGTCCTGAAGCTGGATACCAAATAAAAGTTGTAAGAAATTGGGGGGGATAGGCTGCAGTATGAGTTTCAGAAGAGTAGAACATATAAGGATAATAAAAAAACAAGAGTAAAAACAAAAGGATTTCCTGCTCATCTGGGAGCAGACTAACAGCCATGCCCTGCATTGGCCTTCCACTTGCTTCTGTGGGCTCTGAACCCTAATAATTTAGAATAACTAAGAAACGACAGACCTAAAGACTGATCTATCCAAAATAAGAAACTAACACAAAATCATAATGAAACTAGAATCAAAACAACCTAAGATCCTCACATGAACAATTTTGTATTAAACTTATTGTTCCTTGATTTATAGTCCAGGGTCATTTTTAAGAGCCTTCACATATTTATCCAGTTAATTCATTATCAGCAAGCAATTAATGGACCATGCCACCGTCAGATGACATTTTATAACACATCCTAGATCCGAATGAATGAAATAAATATGAAAATAATTTCCACCTGTTGTCTATTCCATTTGCACAACAGCAGGTGATATTGATTGTCAATCAGTGTTGCTTCCTAAGTGGACAGTTTGATTTCACAGAAGTTTGATTTACTTGCAGTTATATTGTGTTGTTTGAGTGTTCCCTTTATTTTTTGGAGCAGTGTATTTTATATTCAGTAGATATTTGCAAATATCTCCTGAGGGTGACTTTCAACTTTGTGTGTTAAACATTAACATGAGAAAGATTGGGGTATCAGAAACTGCTGATAGTTTAGCTCGTCAACTTGCCTGTGAGCGCAGCACGTGAGGCAGACTGTGTTTGATCACAGGACCATAAGGTTTTTTAAGAACGACTAACTAACTTTGATTAGTTAGTTAATTAACTGGAAGCTTAGCGATTAGTTTTTGCTAACATAATTTTAAGGCCATAAAGGCCAGCTGGGGAGAAAAGCTCTACTGCAAGAGGTCAGCTGCGAGTCTCCCCTCACTTCAGATCCACTAATGATGTCCACTTACAGCAATCCCTCCTGTCACTACTTGGATGAGCAAGTAGTGAGAGTGGACAGTTGATTGAGCTGTTAATTTGACAGAAACCCCTGATTGTGAGCTGCAGTGGAAAAAAGACCTTCAGAACCTTGTTTATCTGAAAATAAAACAATTAAATAGATCTCAGAAAAATAATTTACAAGCACCACAATTGGTTAAATGATGACTTTTTCCCACAGAGAAATCCAAAAACTAATTTTAAAGCCTTCAACATAGAATATTAGAAATAAATACAGCATCAAACGTGGTTGCCCTTGAGGCTAAATGCATGAGTGAATATAAAGCCAAACCCTTTGTGATACAACATAAAGAATAGATATAGGTTACATTCATAGATGAAAATCTCTAATGTGTATGTCAGGGTATGGCCTCCCAGCATCTCTGTCTCCTGTAGAGGTCAAAGGTAGAGTGTGCCGGGCTTGCCATTGGGGAAGGTTTACACTTGGCTGGCTCCTCTTCTTGTTGGAGAGGTTTCTTTCTGAACAGTTCAGAGGTGATAAAAAAGTTGAGAGAGGGGCTCTCTGCTGACTTGTAATGATGGGAAGGCAGTGGGGCTAAAATGAGCTTGGCCTGCAGCACCTGGCTTAGCAACTCATCCTCCTCCACACTGACGCTCACCAGAGAGTTGAAGAGGTGTTGAGAGGGAGAAACATTCACCACTGCAGACAGCAAGAGAAGCAAACATCTGAATTCTCAATCCTTTAGTTTCAGCTTTACCCAAGCAGCAAGAATGAGGACAATAGGGACTCTGATAAACCCTATGTGTGTAAGTTACCTTCAATTGCTCTGGCATTGATCAAAGTCTTGGTCCTTTTGGATTTCAGCAGAGTCTGTTGAAGGGCTTTCTTGGAATTAAACTCCATTTCCTGGAGGACAAGGAACAGGCTCACATGGTTATCTGCTCATTCTTGAACTTCTAGTATATTCGAGGATCAGAACGGATGAGAACATATGGCAAGAAACTACCAGGGCCCCATTTCAGAAAGCAGGATAAGCAAAAACCCTGAATAAAGGGATTATCAGTCCACGTAACATTGTTAGCAGCCATTACTGCACATGTTGCCTTCAGAACCCAGGCAAGTATACATTATTCTGTAACACTTTATCTTATCCATAAGACTGACAAGACAGTCATGAATATGATGTAACACTTGTCGTAAATATGAAGAAGTCTTTGTGAATATTTATGACTGTCTTTAACTGTCAGTCAGTAAATATTAAACATGATAAAAAATATCTGTTATGAAAAATTGACATAACAGATATGTCATATCTTTGTCATGACAATATACTTATGACAACTTATGTCAAATTGTCATAAGAAGAATAAGTTCTCGTTATGACAACTTGACATTGAACAACAATCATCATCTGTCATAAATATGTCATTACAGTTATCAATTTTAAATGTTATGCATCTCTGTATATCACTACACAAAGATACAAAACATGATTTGTTATGAGTCTTAACTGTGACAATAACAAGTAATTATGTCATTAATGTATTATCTTACAGATTGGACTAGTTACAGACCTCATTAAGCGTTATTACACTGTCAAAAGCTTTGATAACATATTCATTAATATTTCCTCTTACCTGAAATAAAGTCAAACAAGTAGAACCAATAATAACTAAGTGTCATTATACTGTCAAATACTGTAAGACCAGTCATTAATATTAACGCTTACCTTAAGTAAAGTGAAATGAGTAGCACCAGTTATAAACATGTTATTAAGAGTTATTATACAATGAAATGCCATAATAACAGTAATTAACTTTTACCTCAAGTAAAGTGAAACCAGTAGAAACAGTTATACCAATCTCATTAAGTGCTATCCAAAGTTGAGATTGTTTTAAATGTTTTTTATGTAAACTTGACACTAAGACAAAAATGTCTTAGTGCATCATGCCATCTCCATCAGTGAGAGTGCACCAACAGGCGTGCAATCTATTAGTGAAGAAAACGTTTTCCATCGCGTTGGCTTATCTAGCACAAGTTATAATGGCCAGACCTGTTTAAAATGAAGCCGAAGTGTTTCACCTATTCCATGTGAGATATGTGTCTGATTTTCTTTGAGAAAAAAAAAACATAGACTATATATCTTTCTTTGTAAGGTTAGCTATTGTTAGAGCAGAAATACTTCCAAAGAATTGTTTTTGAGGGAAAAGATTTCTGGCGCCAAAAAGGTCGATCTGACCTGATTTTATCTGGAAAGTACAAAATGTTGGAACAAAACTCGGGTTGGAAAGTAAGCTGTTTAGATAGATAAGAACAACAATTATTATTAATTGACTTGTTTTGCAGTTCTGAGATGGAGCAGATGTTCAGATGAGGTCAGTAAGAAATTCGTGGAAACTCCAACACACACTCAGTGAATGGGCAGCCAGAATCTTGACGCAAACCGACGTCATTGGAAGCTATAAGAATGTCTGTAGACAAAGAACGGTTGAGATTTTTTGGAGATTTTCTGAAGATTTTGTTTGAGACTTTGAGAACTTGAGAAACAATGTTTTATCCGTGGTAGAATGTGTAAATAAATCTCCCGACCCGTCGTGGCTGGCAGTAAGAACTCGTCTGTGTGGTTTGTTTTGTGTATCTATATATTTGAGAGTTTTGCGCCTCACAATTCTCCAATACTATGAGCAATTCAAGCCAATGCTACCATGCTGTAAGTTAATGGAGCTGAAGCTTTTTCCCTCCAATTTTAATTAGCAAATTAAAAGCTACTTTTTTAGTAGTAGCTTTTACCCTTTATGTGTTTCATTTAACAGCTGGGCTGTCGCCATGAGGTGACATGGTGTTTCCCAACTTTAACCACATGAAGACTCATTTTAGCCTCTGGACACATAGTGGGGCGGGAACAAAGGATGCTACTGAATAGGGCCGTGTAGCGACCTTTGGGGGTCAGGGGTTCAAAGTTAAAAAAGGACACATTGAACTAGATCTTAAAACACCCTACAACATAGCAGCAAAGCCATATTAATCAAGAATTTAATTGGATCCTGCGATATCATTCCGATCATGCGGGAACAATGCAAAGCAATTGTAGTATATTTTCCCCGACAGGTACAATGTTGCTGTTTCTGGTGCTGACAGACCTGGAGGGTTGAGTTGATCTGAGACAGTAGCTGTTAAACCATCGGAGAGAAGGTCAAAGATTATGAAGTAAAATAAGCAAATTTGCTGCCATTTTACTAATTAAGCCCTAATAATATCTATTTAACTTCTACAACTTGGCTGCAGACTGATTTTTAGATCCAAAAGCTCAAAGGGGTTTAACTCTATATAATGTTTGATGTAAGCATCTCTGAGATCTAGAATTGTAAGATTGAGATATCAAGGCAAAGACAACTCAGAAGCTGCTGGTAGGGGCCATTCAGGGGGAGCCCCAAGAAATGGTCCAGTTGTAACACAGACCATAGATCTAAACCTATAGGTAGCATCATTTATAGAGAACGACAATGTCATTAAATTTTATGCAATACATTCAGCTGAGAAAAAAATTATATGTAGGATTTAATTAGGAAGTTTACTTTGCAAAAGTTTAAAGAATCATCTTGATAGTTTGATTGTTGTGTTACCATAGCTACAATATGGCGTAATCTGTGTTTGAGTTGGGTTTGTTCACAAATACATCACAGCAAATAACCAATAACCAGTGACTGATTTTAAACTCGACCAATAAACCTGGTCTCCCTCCCGTTATTGCAAGGCAGAGAAACTGAGAGTCATAAGACTGAGGAAAGCCAGACTGATTTATTGTGCTAAATTATTAAATTTAGCTAAATATTATTGCCGAGGGACATACAGATAAAAAAAAATAAAACATCAAAAAAATAATAATAAGACATCGGGAAAAAAAACTCAAAAAAGGCACTAGGGGCATCAGAGATTAAAGGGGCTGGGGCTCAAGCCCTTTTCGCCCCTCCTCTGCACATGCCTGCTACTGAAGACATGCTATGCATGTGGAGGGTGCTAATGAGTACTAGGCACAAGACATAGAAGTTCATGTTTGACCAAAGAGTGAGAGGCAGATGAAACATTGCCCAAGAAAATTAGGTAAGTCATTTTTATGTTACTATTTTCTCCAGGTGAAGTGGGTGGGAGGGGACAGGTAAGTGCGGAAAGGGGAGCAGGAATCAACATTCACCAGCTGAGTTAATAAGTTACGTTTTAGACAACTAATTGTTATCAAACATCAAACTTCTTGCAAACATCCACAAGGCAGAGTATCTGGTTGGAAATAATTTTGAATGCTCATCAAATGAAAAGATACACTCAAGTGCCTAAAACTATATATGAAATGAAGAATTCTGAATAACAGTGGCAGGTTCTACAAACTTCTGCCAAACAAATATTTGATCAGCATAATTTTGTTCAGATCTAGTCATGATGCTACTTGTACTAAGAAATGATTGTATTGCTCTTTAGAACAATTCTGAGAGTGTGCAGCAAGGGACATTCTTGAATTGGTAATTATTACATAAATGCTGAATAAAAATTGCATTGTTTTTTGCTCATTTATTTTTGTTTCTCTTTGAAGTGACCACAGTGGATTATGTAATCATCACCCACTATGAGAATGTCTTGAAGAGATTCACCAAGTTTAAATTCATGACAAGACTTTCACCATGATTATCGTTGACCACAACACCATTGCAAGAACACCTATCATTTCTGAGCATTTCCAGACACCTTCAAAGAGCTGCTTCCTGGAAACAAAGACAAGAAAATCTCCCTGTTTTTAGAGCATTACAGGAATGCTACAACGAAGGAGATGGCGGACACAATCAGAGCAAAAAAGTTTAAACTTTTGAAACAACCTATTTTCTTAAGTTAAAGAAAAAGTATTTCTGACTTAGCTATTTAATCAATATGTCGGAATTAGACTATGCTGAACCAGAAGTTAAACCCTCTGAGGAAGAACAGTTAATACTTTTATTCAAAGTATTGACTTTGGATACAAAGTAAAAGTATTTTCTTATTATTGCAGTTGACAGTGTAATAACACTTAATGACATCTTTATAACTGGTGCTACTTTTTCACTTTACTTGATGTAACAGTTAATATTAATAACTCTGATAATAACTTTAACAAAATTATGCATTGACTTATAGGCCCAGTCCCAATACTCACACAACACCCTATACTCTATGAAGTGTGTACTCAGTTGGAGTGAACATAAGGTTTCAAGTGCATATACGTTCAAAGCATGCAGAAATGATAGAATTGGGACGCCTCTGACCTTTAATTCAACATCCATGATGGCAAAACCAGTTACTTTGGTAATTGTTCTACTAAAAATTGCAACTATAACATTAAATCAATGTACAGTATATATGTATTTTTGCTTTCCAAAGACATTGCAGGATCTATTTGGCTATTAAAATGTGCTCTGTTATGACTTGTTAAATACAGAGCAACATTCCACAATATTTGCACAAACAAAAATTGCTCAGTGAACATTGCCATATTTCCAAGATGGCAACTTTTGTCAAATTTTATTTAGTTAAAAATTATACATTAAAATGTACCTACATTCAATTTAGCAGTGTCCTAAATGCAATTTCTCTATAATCCAGCCAATTACGGTGAAGGTATGATTACAAGGTCAGCTTTTACTCCAAAAAAACCCAGATCTGATTGGCTGGTATTTTATAGACAAAAAATGTAATAAAATCATAAGGAAAACTGACATCACTTGTCTTTCACTCTACCCTGAGAACAGGGCTGGGCGATGTATTGAGTATACGCGATGTATCACAAATTTTTCAACTTATGATGGTCAAAATGGCTCAATAGCAACCAAGAAGTATAAATTAAAGCTGAATGGCCTCCTTTAAGTGCACAAAGACACAATCCTGATTTAAAAACTCTACTCGGCTTGTGTCCAGCATATTTTTCTCCTACACAGATCTGTTATGTCCCATTTTCTATGCTCTAGTAACATATTTATTATGCAAATCAATAGTGTGAATGCCTATAGCATTTAAACAAATCAAAAATAAATAAGTGATAAGCTCTTTACTGTTTTGGTCTGTAAAATATATTGGTTCTTAGTAATTACTCTTGAGATCTTGTTTGTTTTTATTCTTTATTATTATTAGTCATTTTTCCCCATCACTCCCAGATTGGACCGTCTCGTTCCAGATAAACAAACTCAGGGCTGCCATTGATTTGTGGTTACAGTGAATTAAATCTGACCTGCTGCCTTCTCCCTTGTTATTTTTAATTTTTTTTATTAAAACTTTTTTCTGGCCTTGTTATCTCGTTATAGTGTATATAATTCATAGCAAAGCACTGCATCCCTTTCATACATGGAACTTGCATATATGAAAAGTCGAGCAGGGAATTGGGGGTGGGAACATTCATGGATGACATCATGTTGCAAGGGGTCTCTAGTTCAAAATAACGTTCCCAGAGCAGAGCAGAATTGTCTCCAAACTTGAGACGTGAACTGGGGTCCATGGTCCGACAGGATCTCCTGAGGTATGCCATGAAGTCGAAAAACATGCTTAATGAGGAGTTGCGCAGTCTGAGAGGCTGTGGGGAGTTTTCTGAGAGGGATGAGGTGGCAGGATTTAGAAAAACGATCACTGACAGTGAAGATGGTGGTCATACCTCTGGAAATGGGGAGTCCTGTAACAAAATCAATGGAGATGAGTGACCAAGGACGTTTGGGTATGGGTAACTGCTGGAGAAGACCGGCTGGTGGCTGACGTGATGGCTTGTTTCTGGCACAGATGGAACAGGCGAGAACATATTCTTTCACATCTGTATGTAAGGATGGGCACCAGAAGCGGCAATTTATGAGGGCTGTGGTACGACTAATTCCTGGGTGTGCAGCGAATTTAGCTGTATGTAACCAAAGGATGAGGCGGGCTTGGACAGTAGACGGTACAAAAATCCGGATCCGGTTCAGTTTGCTGAGCTTGACAAATTATGTCTTCCATCTCCCTGGTCATGAAAGCAACGGTGCAGGTAGAAGAAAGGATAGCGGTCAGGGGTTTTTCTGAGTCGTCCGACGAATACAATCAGGACAAGGCCTCTGGTTTTATATTTCTGGAGCAGGTCTGACAGGGATTGGGTTGTTTGGCAGACTGGAGGTAAGACAAGTTCTTATGATCCGTCCAGACCAGCAGTGGATGTTCAGCGCCCTCCAGCCAATGCTGCTACTCCTCCAGACCCAGCTTGATGGCCAGCAACTCACGATCGCCCACATCGTAGTTGCATTCCGCAGGACAGTCTACGAGAGAAAACTGCACAGGGATGAGTTTTGTAGTCAGAGTCGGAAAATTGTGAAAGCACGTCTCGGAGGCGTCCACCTCCACGATAAACAGTTTATTAGGGTCTGGTTGTATGAGAACAGGTGCATCAGCAAACAGAGACTTAAGGAGGAGAAAAGCCCTCTCAGCTTTGGAAGTCCATTTGAACAGTCTCTTAGTGGAAGTGAGAGTGGTAAGGGGCAAGGCTCTTTGGCCGTAATTACGAATTAAACGGCTGTAGAAATTAGCAAAGCCCAAAAACACTCTGTAGTTGTTTGCAGGTCTGCGGCACCGGCCACTCCAAAACCGCTTTTATTTTTTCTGTTGTTGGTCGGACCTGCCCGCCCTCAAGTATGAATTCTAAGAATGTCACAGATTGTTGGTGGAATTCCCATTTCTTGGCCTTTACAAAGAGCTTATTTTCTAAAAGGCATTGAAGGACCATCCGGACGTGTCTATTATGTTCTGTGAGGTTTCTGGAAAAATGAGTATATCATCGAGATAGAGAAAGACGAAAAAGTTTCGAAAATCTCGGAGAACATGATTAACTAGGGCTTGAAAAAATGCTGGGGCATTGGATTAGCCTGTAAGGAATAACTAAATACTCAAAATGATCTAAGGGAGTTTTGAATGCTGTTTTCCATTCACCCCCCGGGCAGATGTGGAGAAAGTGATGAGCATTACGCAGGTTGAGTTTAGTAAAAACGTGGCGCCATGAACTGGGTAGGAGAGAAGAGGCAAGGGGTATTTATTTTTAACAGTAATCTGGTTCAAACCACGGTAATTAATGCAAGGTCTAAATGAGCCATCCTTTTTGCCAACAAAGAAATCCCGCTCCAAAAGGAGAGGATGAGGGACGGATGATTCCTGCCACCAAAGAGGCTTTAATGTCTTTAAGGCCTCCATGGCCTCACGTTCAGGTCGGAAGATATTACTGAGATGGCTGGAGGGCAGTGGGGCTCTGTGGAGGAAGTCCATGGTTCAATCGTAAGGTCGATGAGGGAGTAATGACAGTACTTTTGTTTTGCTGAAGACTGGTGCTAAATCGGGATACTCTGCAGTCATGTTGGGAGGGTCTGCCTCTTGTGAAACTGCCGGCGGGGAACTCGGTGGAACTGAGGAGCGGAGACAGTCAGAGTGACAGGAGACCAGGATTCAATATGTCAATCTACCCAGTTTATATGAGGGTTATGTTTCTGAAGCCAACTAAATCCCAGAACTACAGTAGAATTAGCTGAAGGAAAAACGAAAAAGGAAATTAGTTCGCAGTGGTTGCCAATGACCAATCGTAGCGATTCGGTCTTGTGGATTATTTGCGGTAATCATGAAGTGGAACCGGAAACATGAAGTGGAACCGGGAGGGGAATAGTTTCAGTCGCCATCTGTTTAACCAAGGTGGAGTCTGAGAGATCTTGCTCGCAACCGGAATCAATGAGCACAGATAAACTGAGAGATTTATTTCTGATAAACAGAGTGGCAGGAAGAAGAAGTTGAGGAGAACTTTCTTTGTGTTTTAACTGGCCCGCTAGCCTCCTCACATCTACTGACGGGTCTGGGCTTTTGATCAAGTTGGACAAATGGCAATGTAATGGCCTGGTGATCCGCAGTATAAACACAAATGGGAACTGATCCTCTTTTGACGTTCCTCAGGGGTCAGTCGAGCTCGCCCAATCTGCAGGGGTTCTGGTTCTGATGAAGTCTGAGAAGGAAGTGGAGAGTGAGTAGGAGGGGAAACAGGGAAGAGAGCAACCCACACTGGGGGATTCTTCCTCATCTTTTCTTTATGTCAATCCCTTATACGATTCTCTAAACAGATTGCCAGGAAAATTAAGTCATTCAAAGTACTTGGTTCATCTGTGGTGGCCAATTTGTCTTTTAGTGACTCATTAAGTGCGTGAAAAAACATACTTTTCAGGGCCGGCTCGTTCAAACCGGAGGCTGCGTTGATCCTGAAATAAACAGTAAAGTCAGCCACAGATCTAGGACCTTGTTTGATTGTCAGTAGACCTCTAGAACTAGAACTGTTATCAGGATCTTGATTGAAGGTTTGTTTAAACTGAACAAAGAATTTGTGAAATGAGCAACCATAGCTGGTTGGACCTTTAAATCTGGCTTTTGCCCATTCCAGAGCTCTTCCTGTCAGGTGAGAGATGATGGAGATTTTTGCACCATCATGAAAAAAACTCCGTGGGGAGTGGTTGAAATCTAGGGGACATTGTAACAGAAATCCACATCGATAAACTTCACCTGAGTATTTCTCTGGGTTGGGTGGACGGATTTTCAAAAACCCGGGTTGGACTACGGGTATGAGATCTGGAGCTGGATCAGGAGCAACTGGAGCGGCAGCAGCGTCCTGTTGAAGAACCCTTTTGTAAAAGGTTAGCAGGTTATCTGAACGCTGGTTGGTTTCACTCTGCTGGTTTCCAAGAATTCTTAAAGCTGCATCATGAGATTGGATGAGTGAGTTTTGTTCAGCCAAAGTGAACGAAACTAAGTATATCTGCTGGGTCAGGCTTGAGTGTTCTGTCATAACAGAAGCTACACGCTTGACCCATATGCAGAAACACAAATAGGAGATGGAAAATGACTCAAGTGCATAAAGTTTATTTGTTCAAACATAAATAATTGGCGTGGTTTGTCTTGGGGGGCCACTGGATTAGAATCGTTTTCGTGCTGAAGGCAGGGAAAGGAGAAGTGAGAGGAATGTTGAACTGAATCAAACAAAGTTCAGGAATGAGCTTACTGGGAGAGGTGAGGAGCATCCACTGGGATGCTCTTCATGAGGTCGGGAAAGCTTACGGGGCAAAGAGGTGTCTGGTCCGGGGTCTGACGGTTGGAGGATTCTCTGGGGGGTGCAGATGGGATAGTCGAAAGAGGGCGAGCAGGTAATCAGATATCTGTAGGATGAGAAGTGGGTCTCGGCCAGTTTAGATTGTGTTCCAGAAATCTCTTCAGTGGAGGTTCTAAAGTTATGGATAGATTGCAGGTTTCAAAAGGGATTCTTCTCCATGGCAGTGGTGATGATGCCAATTACGCACCAGTGCACAGGTCCCACCCTCCAACACCTCCTTATACAAAAGCACCCACAAAAAAAATTTAGTTACTGATGTGTGCCTTATTATAGTTTTAAAATTTTCAATAAGGACAACAACAACAAAAAAAGCATTGCCATATTCCCGCTTTTTAATTCAAAACATCACATGGAGTGATGAATTGAAAACCTTGAAGGACACACGGGTGGAAGTGCAAGCATTTGGACTGGGCCATTGATCAATGCATGGCTATAATGTTGATCAACATTCATATTGAAACTTGTTTGTGTTTTTGTTCAGGATTTTTTTTCTCCACTGGACATTTCAGTGAAGGGCATTATCTTTATTGTTAATTAAAAAAAATAAATCAAACCCCTGAGTCTATGCCAGGCCAGGTAAAACATTTATGGTCAGAAAAAAAGTCCTGTGTTGCTTGATACAAATGAGAAAACAGTGTGTAATTTTTTTCTTCCATTTTATAATTCTGTAGTTTTGTGTAGGAATGTCACATAAAATTCTGATTCAAGTTTCTGGTTGTGGAAAAATGTGGAAAACGTTAAGTACTTGAGAACTTTTATAATGCACTGAAGCTTATTTTTTAAATAAGAAAATCAGACGCACAAGCAGATAAAACAGATCATCTTTGTGAAAACATGGATGAATATGGAGAAGAGCCTGAACCTGAAGTGACAGAAGCTCCACCTTCAGGGGCAGAGTGGAATTCAGCTCTGCATTGCCAAGACAACCTGGGGTCCAGTCAAGTCCTGCAGCAGGAGGCTCCATAGAACATCTTCCAACTGACCACAGAAAAACATAGATTAGTGATTGTGTGGCTGGGAGAGGAGTCTGACATTTCTAATCTAATATCTAATACTTATATTAATAAAGCTCCAATCACAAAAATATTATGCTGCTTTAATGTGAATTAATTAAGCAATTGTTGCTAAAAATAATTACCTTTTGAATGCAACGTTATATATTTATTGATTGATTTATAATGACTATTTTAAACAGTGAATAATATTTAAAACTCAAACACTATTTGACGAAGAACTGTAAAACCTGCTTTTTTCACAAGTTATGTGGCATAGATATAGTAAAGCTGTTTAAACTTATAACTTATACAAAATTATGTAGAACTTATTACTAGTTACCATGGCGATATTTTGAGCTCCCTCTCTGTCCTCTAAGATGGTGCTGATGAGGAACAATGCATCGATCTGGTGCTACTCTAACAGCCTCTGGCTCTTCAAAACACACCTGTACAGAAATATACACGCATACATGAAAAACATACAACAAATTAGGATTACAGTGCTGCCATGCGGCACTAGGCCATGCAGAGACGCTCATAAGCATACACACACAGACACTCAAAACTCTGTCATTCAACTTCACATTTAAAAAGGTACATATTGAGAAAAATGTAGTCGCAAGGCTCCAATAATAAAATAATTAAGAGAAAAAAGTATCAATATAAATATATACAATAAAAGGATTAATGGAACTTAGTAGATGAAGCTGCTGTAGAATACAAGTTGCTCAACCTTTTCTCAGAGGGCAGCAGGGAGAACAAGCCATGGTGAGGCTGGAAGGTATCTTTAGTAACTGGCCGAGCCTGAATTATTCTGCAGACTTTCACTCCTCCTCGGGCTCCCACCTTACTGTGGTGGAGGGGTTTGAGCGTCCCAATGATCCTAAGAACTATGCTGTCTGGGGTTTCATGCCCCTGGTAGGGTCACCCAAGGCAGACAGGTCCTAGGTGAGGGACCAGACAAAGTGCAGCCGCCTGCAGACCCTAATGATGAATGGCAACTTTAGATCTTGTGTTCCCTCGCCCAGACGCGGGTCACCGGGGCCCCACCCAGGAGCCAGGCCTGGAGGTGGGGCACGTTGGCGAGCGCCTGGTGGCCGGGCTTTTATCCATGGAGCCCGGCTGGGCCCAGCCTGAAGAGGAGACATAGGTCCTCCCTCCCATGGGCCCACCACCGATGAGAGGGGCCAAAGGGGTTGGGTGCAGTGTGTGATGGGTGGTGGCCGAGGGAGGGGGTCCTGGTGGTCCAATCCTTGGTTGCAAAGCTGGCTCTTGGGATGTGGAAAGTCACCTCTCTTGTGGGAAAGGAGCCAGAGCTGGTGTGTGAGGCTGAGAGGTTCCGGCTAGAAATAGTCAGTCTTGCCTCGAAGCATGCCTCTGGTTCTGGAACCAGTCTCCTTGAGAGGGGCTGGATGTACTTCCACTCTGGAGTTGCCCACGATGAGAGGAGTCAGGCAGAGGTGGGCATACTTGTTGCTCCCCATCTCGGCACCTGTACGCTGGGGTTTACCCTGGAGAATGAGAGGGTAGCCTCCCTCCGCCTACGGACGGTTTCTGACTGTCGTTTGTGCTTACGGGCCGAACCACAGTTCAGTCTACCCACCCTTTTTGGAGACCTTAGAGAGGTCTCGTTGTTCTGGGGGACTTCAACGCTCATGTGGAGAATGACAGTGAGACCTGGAGGGGCGTGGTTGGGAGGAACGCTCCCCCAATCTGAACTCGAGTGGTGCTCTGTTGTTGGACTTCTGTGCTCGTCAAGGATTGTCCATAACGAACACCATGTTCAGGCATAAGGGTGTCCATATGTGCACTTGGCACCAGGACACCCTAGGCCACAGTTCGATGATCGACTTTGTCATCGTTTCATCGGATCTGGAGCAGTATGTCTTGGACACTCAGGTGAAGAGAGGTGTACAGTTGTCCACTCCACACCTCTCAGAGCTGGTGATGAGTTGGCTCCGGTGGTGGGGGAGGATGATGGTCAGCCTGGCAGGCCCAAACGAGTTGTGAGGGTCTACTGGGAACGTCTGGCGGAGTCCCCTGTGAGACGGAGCTTTAACTCCCATCTCCGGCAGAGCTTCAAACACATCCTGGGGGAGGAAGGGGACATTGAGTCAGAGTGGACCATGCTCCATGCCTCCATTGTCGAGGCGGCATATCGGAGCTGTGGTCGCAAGCTCCACAGCTTGCGACCACGGGTTGGAGGCAAACCTCGAACTCGCTGGTGGACACCTTTGGTGAGGGATGCTGTAAGGCTAAAGAAGGAGTCCTATTGGGCCTTTTTGGCCTGTGGGACTCTGGAAGCAACTGATGGGTACAGGCAGGCGAAGTGGCTCGGGTGGTTGCTGAGGCAAAAACTCGAGTCTGGGAGGAATTCGGAGAGGCCATGGAGAAAGACTTCCGCAAGGATTCGAGGCGATTCTGGTCCACCATCCGGTGTCTCAGGAGGGGGAAGCAGTGTTGCACCAACACTGTTTACAGTGGGGATGGTGTGCTGCTGACCTCGACTCGGGAAGTTGTGGGCCGGAAGACCTCCTCAATCCGACCAACATGCCTTCCATTGAGGAAGCTGAGCCTGGGGACTCTGGGTTGGGTTCTCCAATCTCTGGGGATGAGGTCGACGAGGTGGTTAAAAAGCTCCTCGGTGGCAGTGCCCCGAGGGTGGATGAGATTTGCCCGGAGTCCTATCGGGCCTTTTTGGCCTGTGGGACTCTGGAAGCAACTGGATGTTGTAGGGTTGTGTTGGTTGGCGCGACTCTGTAATATCGCATGGACATCGGGAGTAGTACCCCTGGATTAGCAAACTGGGGTGTTGGTCCCCCTGTTTAAAAAGGGGGACCGGAGGATGTGCTCCAATTATAGAGGGATCGCACTCTTAAGCCTCCCTGGCAAGGTCTATTCGGGGGTCTTGGAGAGTCGAGTGAGGGTTGGACTCCGACAGGGCTGCCCTTTGTCACCGATTCTGTTCATTACTTTTATGGACAGAATTTCTAGGCGTAGCCAAGGTGTTGAGGGGATCCGTTTTGGTGGCCTTAGGATTGCATCTCTGCTTTTTGCGGATGATGTGGTCTTATTGGCTTCATTGGGACGTAATCTGCAGCTCTCGCTGGAGCGGTTCGCAGCCGAGTGTGAAGCGGCCGGGATGAGGACCAGTTCCTCCAAGTCCAAGACTATGATCTTGAGCGGGAAAAGGGTAGAGTGCCTTCTCCGGGTCGAGGGGGATGTCCTGCCCCATACAGTGGAGGAGTTCAAGTATCTCGGGATCTTGTTCACGAATGAGGGAAGAAGGGAGCGGGAGATTGACAGGCAGATTGGCGCAGCGTCCGCCGTGAAGCGGGCCCTGTACCGGTCCGTCGTGGTGAAGAGAAAGCTGAGTCAAAAAGCGAAGCTCTTGAGTTACCGGTCGATCTACGTTCCTACCCTCATCTATGGCCATGAGTTTTGGGTCATGACCAAAAGAACAAGATCTCGGACACATGCGGCCGAAATGGGTTTCCTCCGTGGGGTGGCTGGGCTCTTCCTTAGAGATAGGGTGAGAAGCTCGGTCATTCCGAAGGGACTCAGAGTAGAGCCGCTGCTCCTCCACATCAAGAGGACCCAGTTGAGGTGGCTCGGGCATCTGGTCAGGATGCCTCCTGGACGCCTCCCTGGTGAGGTGTTTTGCGCACGTCCCACCGGGAGGAGGGAAAGACCCAGGACACACTGGAGGAATTATGTCTCCCAGCTGGCAAGGGAACGCCTCAGGGTTCCCACGGAGGAGCTGGAAGAAGTGGCTGGGGAGAGGGAAGTCTGGGCCTCCCTTCTGAAGCTGCTACCCCCACAACCCGACCCCAGATAAGCGGCAGACGATTGATACCATACCAATTTTATTTATAAAGCATTTTAAAACAATCACAGCTGATACAAAGTGCTGTACATAATTTTTTTTTTTTTAAAAACAACTCTTAGTTTAAAACAAACATGGATGGGTGGATTATTTTATGATACTGTTTGTACTGTTTACAAATGATGCAGTAGAGATGATTTCCCTAGCTGTCCTCACAACTTTAGGGTTGGCGCCAGTGTATTATATGCCTGGTGGCCCGCAATGCAGTACTAGACCCCCATCAAGCTAAGCATTGATTGTTTATGTTTTTAAAAAAATAATAGTTAAAAATAAATTTACATTTTTTGTTTTTCATTTTAAAAATTGCTTAATTCTTTTGTTGTTCTGATTTTTAAGCTGGATTGCAAGTGTCTCTTTTGGTGTGAGCATTTCACTAGCAGAACAGATTTATTCCTAAAGGACATGTTTGTAATAGATAGGTTTATAGTTTATGCATTTAAAGCTGGCAATGCACAGACTAATCATACCGCTGGCACCTCTGCACGTTGCCTCGCTGCTCTACCTCACTTTACCTCAGTGGGATCGGATGACCCAAGTCGATAAAAGTCCAAGAGGTTAATGAGTCTGATGAAATGGAACATGATGCTGAATCCAGGGTTTCCCCCAGAAAACTCAGTAAGCCCGGTGATCTGACCTATGGTTCATGCAGATGTAAACCTGTGTTCGATGAAATACAACAACATGATAGTAAGTCCTTCTCTCAACATTGTCGGTTGGCTGGAGCATGTGGGCGTGGCTAAGTGGCGAATTCTAATCCTTCACCGTGTGCATACAGTTCTCGCTAAATCATACATGCATCATATGACTTGCACCAAACTTGATAGGCTTTACCTTTGTTAAGATCCCAAGAGCATTAAATTGTAATTTGACTACATTCTGCCTACAACTGTAAGTTATTCCAACAGTTGTATCTTTTTACTACATAGGCCGATCTGCACCAGATTTTATGTGCATTATCAGGGAGCGCTGCTCAACACATCACCTGGAGAACAGCTGCGGGAACTGCGCAAAAGTGTTGACGGTGGCGAGCTGGTGGTGTTGCTGGAGCTCCCGTGATCGCCATAACAATGGATCTGCAAGGCCTCCAACGCTACTAGCAGCTTTAATTAAGTTTGTGTTTGAAATGTACCAAAAACTGGAAAAGTTTTATGTGTATGGTTCTTTTTACAGATTTGACCAAAGCATGCCTTCTGTGAGTCTAGATACATACTATCTGGGGATGGATGGGAATTTTGAAAGTCCAAACTGTCTGCACTTGGCAGTATTATAATTATTTCTTAGAGAGCCATCTCAAAATGAAGGTGCATTCAGTACTACCTTTATGTTCCTTTTCCTTTCAGTCTGCCTTCGTGGGTGGGGCCTTTGTTGGAGTTGGTCACTGTGTTGACTCTTCTTTAGCTGACAGGTCTTCTGTTGCATGTGGTCAGGGTTTGGGGCCTGGGCCAATCTGATCGACAGGTCGAGTTCAGGGCAGTGCGTCACACAGGAGTGAGAAGGGAATGGGGAAGGGATGGTGTTGGGAGATGGAGAGTCAAGTATTGAGAAACTCATCCTAAAAGAAAACACAAGGAGAGATGATTTAGTAGATGATGAGAGGCTGATAGCCCTCTTGCAAACGGCAACTAAGTTCGGTTGCTCTCTCCAGATGGAGTGAAAATGGAGGACACATTACAACAGAGGGTAAATGTCAAATCTCCAGAAAATCAATGTGATGTAGTTTTGCTTTTTTTTATTAGCATAATTACTATTGAGGGTTGATACCTCAATATCTTTAAAATGTATTCATGCATTATTACACCCATAAACAGTGTGCATTTGTGTGATGTCTATAATGCCTTGCACATGTTTCTTGAAATTTTTATACTGAAGTCTGTTTGCATTTGCATCAATCAGTAGTATGAATGACCATGCAAAAAATATCAGATTTTATCAAAGAAATTATAACTGACCATCAAGCCTTGCTTAGGGAACAAAGCCCACGAGGAAAGATCAGGAATGAAAAAAATTCTACAGAAAAAAGATGGAAAATAAACATTTGCAAGGTTTGGAAGTGCCTGCTGGAGCTCTTCCAAACCCTGAAGACAGGGTTACAAACCAAATCTCTAAACTGTAGGAGATTTAGGGTGAACGACCTAAACCACTTCACTGTTTTTTTTAGCTCAAAGTGTCATACAGATATGAAAGTCACTCTAGTATCTCAGAGGACATGTGTCATTGTCTAGAACATTTCATATAACACATTACTATCCAAAATCTTCAAATTGCAGGGCATGCATTTTCTGGCCAGAAAATGCATGCCCAGTGAGGAAGGCCACTGGTGACCTTCCTCACTTGTCAGTGGACTATTTGATTTTATGCATTTATTATTTCAAAACACAGTAAGAAATATTCATAAAAAAACCCCACTTTACTCAAATCTAACTCTTAAGTAGTTCACATTCATCAAGCTGTGTCAGCTGGCGGTTTCTTGACACAATGATGGTGGTCTTACCCTTTGTTGTGATATAATGAATTCACAAGATCAAATAAAAACAGGGCATGCAAATATCAGCAGGCTAATAATATGCTTTGCCATAAAATGCATTCCCCTGCTAATATAGAGAAATAAAGAGTTAAGAGTGAAATAACTTTTTCTATATAAATCACACTTATTCTATGAACTGCTGGTATAAGTACTATATCCATAGAATAATATTTGGGCAAAATATAGGGCTTGCATATAGGTAATAATTTGCTATGCCAAAAAATGCACCCCCTGCTGACTTAAATAAATAAAGAGTTAAGAGGGATTTCACCTTTTCTACGTAATGACACCTGTTCTCTAAGCTACTGCTATAAGTTTCATATCAGCAGGACAATAGACAGGGGATGCAAATATTGGTAGGCTCAGAAATTAAAATGCATCTCCCCAACATTAATACACTAGACAGTTAAGCGTGATATAAAATGTTCTACATAATGGGCCTCTGTTTTGTAATGTTTTAAGCTGTCATGGTGTTGAAAGAAAAATCGGGGAATTTCAAATCAGCTTCGGTGAACATTTCATCAGACACTGAAAAACGTTAGACTCATATGTCTCAAGAAGGGTTTAAAAACCGCATTTATTTCAATTAATCTGCTTAATAAAACCTACCGTTTTAAGGCCTATATGGTTAAGAAATGTGATAATGTTACAAAGACCTTTAAAAGTTTCCTCTTCGGTCATATTTCAGTCCGTTCTCTCATCAATATGCGAGAATGCACAGCGCTGCCCGAGAAAAGGCATGCAATTCTCGGCTTAACATTTGTTCTCTTCCTGCTTTACTTTTTACTGAAAACTTAAGTTTTCAGTAGAGCTTCTCAATTAAAACAGTTGCACTGCTAAAACCGCTGTGCAGTGACAAATCTAATCAAATGAATACTTCAGCGAAGACGACTATTCAGAATCAGTCTGATCTAGGCAACCATAAGAATTCATTCACCGTTAGCTTTTGTCTATTGCAGTTAGTAAAACCCTGGCGCCAATCTCGGAGTCTCAACTGAATAATAATATAAAGTGTTCATTTTTAATTACGTCACTATTGTTGTACTTATGGCAGCTCTCACTATCTCTGCTTTGTACGTCAATAAAAGTTCGTGTTGACCGCTACAACCCAGCATGCTTTACCTTCTTTTTCTTCTGCTTCTTCTTCTTCGTCCTCCTCCTTCGTCTTCCTCTTTTTCTTGTTCTTCTTCTATAGCGTTTTCTGGTAGTTTACAAACTTTGTGCATTACCGCCATCAACTGGACGGAGATGTAATCCATAAATTCATTTTATTTATTTAGCTTTAAAACTTAAAATAACTAAATTATATACATACTTATACACTCACACAAACATACCAACTAAATCCTCTCTGCTAATTGTGTATCTTTTACATATTTAATAAGTGCTTGAATTATCCATATTTACTGATCTCCCCATCACCCTTTCCAATTCTTTCCTCTCTTTTATATATTTCCTACAATAAATCAACATTTTCTACACCTTCTGTTTCCCCGCAATAGGAACAATCACCTGATGGATGATTCCCTATTAATTTTAAACTAGTATGCCCAATCCTCAACCTGTTAATCCATACTTTTAACTCTCCTATTCATTATTGTTATTCAGGATGACCTCCTTCTGTATTTTATGTAATTCCTTCCTCTTTCTTCTAAATTCCATCTCTCCTGCCACATGTTATTTATTTTATCGTTAATAATTACTTTAATTTCTGTTCTACTTAGTGGGACTTTATATTCAATTTCTATCTCCTTAACTGCTTGTTTAGCCAATTTATCTACTTTTTCATGACCTGCAATTATTTTATGTGCTGGAACCCATGTGAATTAAATACTTATTTGTTGTTGCTTTATAGCACATATCAAATAAGTAACTTCATCCAGAAGATCTTGACGGCTATCAGATTTTCCACATATAATACTGATTAAACAAGACATTGAATCTGAACATATATCTGCCTTACTAGGCTTCACCTCCAGCAGCCACTGCAATGCCAAAATAACTGCCAACATTTCTGCTGAAAACATTGATGGATTATCTGTTGTTCTTCTTTTTATGATAACTTTTTGTTTCGGAACATAAACTGCTATTCCTGTTTTACCATTTTCCTCTTTTGATGCATCTGTATATATATATCTGTATCATATTTCCATACATTATTTCTAAATAATGCTGAATAATTAGATATAAACCTCCACATGTCTATTCTATTTTTTTGGTTTCTAAATGTACTATTGGCCTTTTCAAATTACCATGGGGCAATTTTAGATTTAATTACAGATTTACAACTTGCTATATTGTTTGTCCCCAACTGATCTGCATAAATATTTCCTTCCCATCCAAAACACCTTATATTATGGCCAAACTCCCAACATTCTCTGAATACTTGTTTAGTAGGGTGATTTTCTTCATGCCATTGTAAATTTAACCAATAATTTGCTGACAGTTGCATTCGCCTTCAGTCTAATGGCATTTATCCGGTAATGACCTGGAGAGCAGGAATTGGAGACGTTCTAAAAGCCCCACAACAGATCCTGAGGCTTTAGCTTGGATTTGATCTAAATCTAATCAAGAATTTGCAGCTGACTTATAAACAATACATCCATAATCCAACACAGAACAAATTAAAACATCATATATTATTTTCAAAGATGTGCTTGATGCTCCCCAATCACTCCCTGACAAACATCTCAAAATATTAATGCCTTTTTTACATTTATCAATAATCATCTGTACATGCATCTTAAATGAAAGTTTTACATCAAACCATATGCCAAGGTACCTTACAATATTTACCTGCTTTAACTTTTGCTAATATAATCTAAGATCTACTGTAGGATTAACTCTTTTCTTTGAAAAACTTATTATTTGTGTTTTCTTAACAGACAAATGAAACCCCCATTCATGTGACCATCTTTCAAACCTATTAATTGCTGATTGCATTCTATTTTTTAAAATACTAATATTGCCTCCTCTGACCCATACTGCTCCATCATCTGCATATAAAGCTTTACTAATTCTAAAATATGTATGATCAAAAATATCATGAATCATTATATTAAAAAGCAATGCCTTGCGGAGTTCCATTTTGTATAGCATATATATTTGAATCATTTACTCCAACTCTTATTTCTATTGTTCTATTCTTTAAAAAATCTTTAATCCAATTAAACATTTTTCCTTTTATTCCCATTTTATCCATCTTAATTAATAAACCCTCCTTCCAAAGCATGTCGTGCGCTTTTTCTGTTAGGATTCAAGTTGGTGTAAGTGCTCCTCCGAATAGACAATCTTCGTGGGAGCGTTCTGGCAGGCTGACGCACCTGAAGCGGATTTCTGAAATCGGCTGCAGGATTCTTAAGAAGCGGTGGAGCAGCCATTCATCGCTCGATGGTCCCACTTGTTGGTCAGAGTCAATCCCAACGTTTTGCCAAGCTTCATGTTGACCAAGGATTAAGTCAATCTTTGTGTTTTTTTCTCAGATTTTGGATGTACTGTCTGGACCCAGCTAGGAACCACGCCCACCCGAACGCAAACACTGATTGCCAACCGGACTGAACGCTCTCGTCTGCCGCCCGAGCCCCGCAACCTTCTCGGAGCCTTTTGCACTAACGAATCCTACCTCCTCCACGGCAATACTACATCAAATGAACTGTAAGCCTTTCCCTCCATTTCCCTGTCAAGATCCTCTCACTCCAGCTCCTACTAACCTCTCCCCTCTCCAAGCAGTACCTGAGCCGCCCAGCCACTCCCGATCCCAGAGGACAACTTAGGCTCAATACATTCAATAATAACTGTGAATAAATCTTTGAATCAAAAATCTTCCAGTCTAATGTCTGAACCTGCATGTGGGTAAAGAAACTCAAATCCAACATGACATTTTCAATATCAAAAAATGTAGACAGGGGAATTTATTTATTTATCTGAACCTTTCTTATCTCATTTTCTAAACAAACAATTGGATCTATAGTTGTCCTTCCTGAAATCACTCTCATAAGGAGATAGAAAACCTTTTTTCTAATTCATACATTAATCTCTTAGTTATAATTCTCTCCATCAATTTACATAAATTAGATGTAAGAGCTATAGGCCTATTACTTTTTACCGCAACTTCATTCTCACCTGGCTTTACTATTGGTACAACGACTGAATGTTTCCAACTAGAGGGCAATTCACCTTGTTCCCGTACTTTATTGTATAACTTTACAACTTCTCCTTTAGCAGCATCCGATAACTGCTCAATCATCATATAGCATATGCCATCTTTACCTGGGGATGAATTCTTAACTCCAATCAAAGCTCTATTTGTTTCAAACAATGTTAAATCTTTACCTAAAACACCTAAAATCTCTCTATTATCTTCAATCATTTCCAATCTCCATAATAATTTTTCCTTTGATCAATTTTTTAAACTATGCAGCTCCACAAAGGATCTAGCAAACATCTCTGCTTTTTCCTTGTTTGTGATAGCTTCACACTGATTATCTTTAATTATAGCTAAAGAAAAATCCCTTCTGATTCCTCCCATCTTTCTAATTATTCCCCAGATCTTGTTTTCTTTAACTTCTGTTCCAGTTGTACTTCAAAAACCCTCCAATAATTCTTTTTAGATAATTTAACTATTCTCTTAACTTTAGACTGTGCTTTTTTGTATATTACTAAATTATTAGATGAATGATTTAATTTTAACATTCTAAATGCTTTATTCCTAACTTTTATAGCTTCTTTACATTCATTGATCCACCAAGGAACCATTTTATTTTCCTTTAATCCAGTAGATTTGCCAATGGTCTTTTCTGCAGATTCACATATTATATTTATAACTATTTAATTCTTCAATATTATTGCTTAAATTTGACATAATCTCAATAAGTTTATCATTTGCCATCTTATTGCCCAATTAGCCTCTCTCATTCTCCATTTAGGATACCTATTTCCTTCAGTTACTACCTTAAAACTATGCAACTTAAGCAGAATAGGATAATGATCACTTCCAAGGTTGTTTTCATTAATTACTTCCCATTGGCTAATTCCTGCTATCTGATCTGATATTATAGTAAGATCAATTGCAGATTCTGCTCCATGTCCTACATCAAATCTAGTATCTCTTCCATCATTTAGACAAATTAGCTTATAATCATCCATAAATTCCTCAATTACGTTCCCATTTTCATCAGTTCTTTTACTTCCCCATAATGTATTATGAGCATTAAAATCTCCACATAAAATATTTCTTTCATCTTCCTTCACATAAACACTATCAAGTCTTTCTCTACTTATCTTACTACAAGGGTTATAAAAATTAATTATATTAAACTTTGATTTACTAATCCATACTTCAACCCCTATAACTTCTATTTCTTCATTTATGTTCAAAACTTTATAACTAATACCCTGCTGAACAAATATAGCAATCTTTACATAATGCTACATATCCATTAAGAATAAAATCAAGTGAAGCTTTTAACCAGGTTTCTTGAATACAGACTATATTTGGTTTAACATTCTGTCTTTCAATAAAATATTTAAAATCTTGGCCATTAGCAATTAAGCTTCTAGCATTCCACTGTATTATGGATAAAACCATCAAATCATTTCTGGATTGTTGACTTTCATTTATCCCCATTTTTAAAACTCCACTGATTGACTCCAAAGACAAGTTTTCCATCTCAAAGTATTTTTCTGCTGCTTTAATTGTTATTTTAATTCACTCTGTTCTACTATCTGTCTGTGCTGAACAATTTATTACTTCCACAATAAATGCAACAAACTTCCTCTTCTCAACAATCATTGTACTTCCTAGGATTCTCTGGCTTTGCATTTGCTCTGTTGTTTGAGTTTGGGGCACAGAAATGCTTTTAGCATTAACATTTAAATCACTTACCTTTTTAACTGCATCTGCATAGGTAACGTTTTTCTTTACTCATACATTTTGTATCTGCACTGCTCTTTTATAAGCTCCACATGCTTTAAATGCAGCACTATGTTCCCGCCACAATTCCAACACTTTAACTTAGTTCCTTCAGAACATTTCCCATACTCATGCTCACCTCCACACTTGGCACACCTGGTTTTAGCTCTGCAAGCTGCAGCAGTATGTCCAAACCTTTGACATTTATATCACCTGGTTGGTGGAGGGATGTATTGCCTTATTGTGTAACTGACATACCCAATCATTACAATTTATCCACATCTATGAATAACATAACTGACTTGCTAGGACTTTTGACTCCTAGCCTTGTAACAAACAAGCGCTTCACTTTAATCACCCGAGCTCCTTTCACATGACCTTTAATCTCTTCTTCCGTCAAATCAGTTGATACTCCAGATATTACTCCCAATGCTTTTCCTCTGTCCTGCCATATTTGTTTGTTTTACCCAATAATGTCTTGCATCTCATTAGTCCCTGTGTAATGCCTGAGAGGCTTAATCTCTTTCTTATACAAATAACCTGCAAGGATTGTGCACATAGACTCAATCAAGCTGATAAAAAGATACAATAATTTATTTAAAAGACAACTAGTTAAAAAGGAGACATTACTGAGGAATGATCAATACACAACACAGAGTCTTAACTGGCCCAAAACGGGGGATGTGGGGGACGTGGTCCTCTACTGTTTCCACACGTCCGGCTTGGTCCGACCGATCCTCCGGTTCCCAGCGAACCCTTTAGTGGTGACCTAGCAGTCCCCACTCTTACAGTTGGCCACCCGCTCCTCTGCAGCATCCAGATACAGTAGTACTCCTTGGGCCAGGCCTTCATCTCCAAACCCCCAGTCCACCTCCATCCTCCTACAACCAACATCTGTAGCCAGCCCGATCCATCTGCCACTCCATCTGCAGCCGTCTCACGTAGCTATCTCCCGTAGCCACCACCTCTGGCCGTTCACTCCGGCTGTTTCTCTGACCGTCTCCTGTGGCCGACTTCTGTAGCTATCTTCTTCTTCTTCTTCTTCTTCTTCTTCTTCTTCTTCTTCTTCTTCTTCTTCTTCTTCTTCTTCTTCTTGTTTAATGGCGGTTGGCAAACAACTTTTAGGTGCATTACCGCCACCTTCTGGACTGGAGTATGGACCAGATGTATACCCTCTATAGCCTCTCCATAATACCTGTGCTTCTAAGAAATCTAAATACATAGTTAAAAACTACGTCCCCGGACGATTTCTGTAATAAGTCCCTAATATCTAATTTGACTTTATTCTTACTTAACTCTCTAACTAATATCCCTCTTTCCTGGTTATATTTAGTACATTCCAAAAAAATATGTTGAATCGTTTCTAAATTCCCACAAAAACTACACAACCCTGTACTGTGCTTGTTGATTATTTTCAAGGTGCTATTTAACCCCGTATGTCCAAATCTTAATCTGGATATGATATCCTCCTCTTTTTTACACCTATTCTCTTTTCTACATTCCCCAACTTTTTTTTTGTATAATAAAATCTTGCCTTCCTTTCATTCTCCCACTGTTCCTGCCATTTTTCCTTATTGTACACTTTACTTATATTTCTGACCTCACTTTTGCTAAACTTGGTTTTAAGTTCAACATCATCCCTTTTAGTCGCACTCTTAGCAAATTTATCTGCCAACTCATTTCCTATTATACCGATATGAGCAGGAATCCAAATAAATTTGATACTGGATCTGTTTTTTTTAATTTTATACATTGAATTATTTATGTCCATCAATATGTCCTGTCTTGCATCTGATGCTTGCTCCATAATGCTTATCAGCGCACTACTCGAGTCCGAGCAAATCAAAACTTTCTTACTTCTCAATTCCTCACTCCACTTTAATGCCATTAAAATAGCCATTAACTCACCCGTACATACATTCAGTCTATCCGTTATTCTTTTATTTTCCATAATGTTTAAATCAGGAATTATAAATGTTACTCCTATTCTATCACTTAACATTTTAGACGCATCTGTGTATATTTGTAAGTGTTCACCATATTCCCTCCTTATATAACCTTCCACCTCTTCCTTTCAATTTGTCTACCTTCTTCCAGTAAACTTAAGTCAACTTCAGTTTCCCTATTTATCCAAGGCGGAACACAAGGAATACTCATCACAGCACTAATTAAACACTGATTTAAGCCCATTTCATCTATTTCTTTATTTATAATCCAGCCAAAACTTTTTATATCTTTATTCTTAACTTTTTCTTGGGATTGTTGTTAAATATTATTTAAAGGGTAACTTTTTTTTTGTCCTTTTATATTTGCCCAAAACACAACTGCTAACTGTTTCCTTCTAAGCTCCAGTGGCATCTCACCCATTTCTACTTGTAATCCTGAGACTGGCGTTGTTTTCATAGCTCCGCAACAAATTCTTAGTGCCTGATATTGAATTTTATCTATTTCTTTTAATAAACTATTTGATGCTGAATTATATACAACACACCCATAATCAATTACTGACCTAATAAGTGCAATATATATTATTTTTAAAGCTTTCCTACCTGTGCCCCAATCTTTGCCTCTTAAACATCTCATAATATTTAAAATCTTTTTACTTTTCTCCACAATTTTACTAACATGCATTTTCCATGTAAGTTTTTTTATCAAACCATACTCCTAAATATTTAATCTGATCTATCCGTTCCACATCCTTATCATATAGTTTTAATCTTACATCCGTATTTATTCTCCTAGTAGTAAAAGTTACAAATTTGGATTTTGAAATTGAAATTCTAAATCCCCATTCTAAAGCCCAAGCTTCTACACTATGTAACGCTTCTTGCACTTTATTATTTATAAACTTTATATTTTTCCCCCTCTTCCAAATAAGGCCATCATCTGCATATAAAGTCACTCCAAACTCGTTTTCGATTTTACTAAAAATATCATTAATCATTATTGTAAATAACATGGGACTTATAATACTTCCTTGAGGAGTACCATTTTCAGTTAAATGTTTTGAACTTACTTCATTATCTATTTTTACTCTTATACTTCTATCAGTTAAAAATTTTTTAATCCATTTATATATCTTACCTCTTAACCCTATTTGCCTAATTTTAATCAGCAGTCCTTCCTTCCACAACATATCATATACTTTCTCAATATCCAGGAACACTGCCATTAAAACCTTTGTTCACCTGTGCTCTCCTAATCTCATGTTCTAGATATACCATGGGATCTGCTGTACTTCTTCCTTTCCTGAACCCATATTGATATGACTTTAATTTCCCTTTTGATTCTAAGAAATAAATTAATCTATTATTCACCATCTTCTCCATTAACTTTCCAATACAAGATGTTAAAGCTATTGGCCTATAACTCTCAGTTAGCTGTGGATCTTTACCTGGTTTACAAATAGGAATGATAATTGATTCTTTCCACTTATCCAGCAGAACTCCTTCTTCCCATATTTTATTATATAATTCTAATAATATCACCTTACTCTTTTCACTCAGATTTTTTAGCATAATATAATTAATCTGATCTTCCCCAGATGTTGAATTTTTTGTGTTCTTTAATGCTTTATTTAATTCTATCATTGAAAATTTCATATAGTATCATTATCCTCTATATTCTCATCTATCCTTTCATTATACCTTTTTAGTGTCATTTCCCTTCCTTCTTTCTCTTTATTACTAAGATTTTCATTGCTATGTACTTTAGCTAAGACTTTTACTAACAATTCAGTCTTATCTTTATTATCAATAATCATATTGTCATTACTTTTAAGTATCGAAAAAACATGTTCTTTTGATTTTCCTGACATTTTCTTGATCGTGTCCCACACTCTGTCTAACGCAGTAGTTTTTCCTAACGATTCACAATACTTACTCCAATAACTCTTCTTTGCATTTCTTATCTTCCTTCTAACTTCTGCTTGTTTTCTCTTATAGTTTATTAAGTTTTGGAAACAAATAGCTTTCTTAAGTGTTTTAAAAGCCTTATTCCTTAATTTAACCGCCATTGAACATTCTGGATTCCACCAAGGAACTATCTTCTTCTTAAACCCTTTACTTTTTGGTATTACTTCTTTTGCCATATCAAAAATACTCTTACTGACTTCTAGATTTAAATCATTTATTGGTTTATTTATATCTATACTTATGAGTGAAGATAGGTTGATAACTTTATATTTTTCCCAATTAGTGTCCTCAAACCTCCATCTCCCTTGACTATTTACCTGTCCTTCTACCATGTCTATTTCAACCTCAATAAATATTGGATAATGATCACTTCCTATTGTACTATTTTTATATATTTTCCAACTACAACTATCCGCCACACAAGGGGATACCAGAGTAATATCAATAGCAGATTCCTTACCATTTATCAGGTCCAACCGAGTTCCTTCCCCATTATTTAACACTACCAATTCTTTTTCTTCAATAATTCCTTCTAAAATCCCGCCATTATAATCATCTTTCTCACCCCATAAAGTGCTATGTGCATTAAAGTACCCACACCAAATTAATTTCTCTCCCCAATGCCGAGAAATGTTTTCTATTTTTAATTTTTCTATTTTCTTACAAGGGTTATAATAATTTATAATTTTTATACTTCCATGCTTTGTCCACACTTTAACCCCATTAATCTCCAGTTCCGTGTTTAAATGTAATTTGATAAATTTGATTTTTTCTGTTATAAATATGGCACATCCTCCTCCATTTCCATTTCCTCTATCTCTGCGTACAATTGAATATCCATTAATGTTAAACTGTAACGTTGGTTTCAACCAAGTTTCTTGGATACATATATCTGGTTTCTCATTCAATCTATTAATAAAACCTTTAAACTCCTGACCATTAGCTATTAGACTTCTAGCATTCCATTGCAATATTAGAATTATATAACTATGTGATTTGCCTCACTTTCTCCTGACCCCTCTCCTTGTCTGAGCTCATCTTGAATTCTCTCCCATGACAGATCTTTAACACTAAAGAATCTTGCTGCTGCTTTTACTATAATTTTTATTTTTTCAGTCTTAGTTCTCGCCTGTTCGGAACAGTTTATAATATAAGCCAGGAACGGGATCAGTTTTTCTAGCGTGATAATGTTTTGATTTTTATCTGCCTCATTCTTCTTTTCTACTTTTGCTCTCTGACTAATCCCTGTACTTTTCACCTCCTTTACTGCTTCCGCATAAGACATTCTCTTCTCTGTTTTCAGTTTTTGAATTTCCGCCGCTTCTTTCCTCACCATAAAACCTGCATATGCTGCGGTATGATCCCCTCCACAGTTACAACATTTTATTGGATTCTCTCCACACTCCTCATAAGCGTGTTCCCCTCCACACCTACCACATCTTTGCTTTCCATTGCATACATTTGCTGTATGGCCATATCTCTGACATTTGTAACATCTAATAGGTGGTGGGATATAATTTTTTACATTGAAGCTCAAGTATCCAATCATTACCTTATCCAGTTTTACTTTATCCTTGAATTCTAATAGCACAGAAGTGCTATCCATTCTCTTCCCATTTCTAAAGGCCTGCAGTCATTTGATACCTAAAACCTCCCCTCCATTTATTACTTTCTTTAACTCTTCCAAGTTTTCTCCTAAAGGAATCCCTGAAATCACCCCTTTCGCTCCTCTTTCCTCTCCTATTACTTTCCTCTCCATTACTTCTCTTTTGCAGATTGTTTGTATTTTTAGTGCTTTATTCTTTTGTTCAGCATTCCTACAGATAATCAGAAGGCTTCCATCTCTTAAAACTTTAGCTAATTCCACATCTCCAATAATTTTTTTTAATCCATTTGATAGTGTGATTGGGCTCACCCCAATCAAGTCCTGTCCAGTTCTGAATTTCAAAATCACTTTAAAGTCCTCAATCATTATTTTCTTTCTTGTCTCAATGTTTTCCTCTTCATCCTCAAAAGATCTTTTGCCTGTATTTAGCCCTTTTTTACCCTTATCCTTCCCTCCTCCCCCTTTCTTACTTTCTACCAGAGACCAACCTATTTCCATACTATCTTCATCTGAACACCCTCCACTACTACTAGCCATCTAGATCCACTCACAGCCCAGATTATGGCAAGAAACCGCTCCTCCACTTCCAGCTTCCCGTGACCAAACCACGCTTCGTCAGAGTTGCTGCATGCAGGTGCTTCCAATCAGCCATCTTCTGTAGCTATGTCGCACCAATGGGTTTTTCTCTCCTGCTACTCTTGTCCCACCTTAATTGAAATATAGATCACCTGTGTCGCTGTGGTGGCACGTGACCTCAAACAACCAATCAAAACATGCAATACAACAACCCAACATTTAACCCAAATTAATCTAAGAAAATAACTTCAAAATATGCAATCCAAACAATATCAAAACCATAAATCTAGCTCAAAAGAGAAAACAAGGTCACCTTGCCACACCTGCAACTGATCCCTATCTCTGCATAATACCAATAGATTATCATGTCTTAACGTTTTGACTGCTTTCTCCTCACCTGGTACTTTATATATTGCCTCACTTATTTTTAAAGGATTCAAAGCACATGGGTTCTGGAATCTAAGAATCACTTTAATTTCCTTTCTTTTATCGTCCTCTCTTTTTTCTTCATCAGAATCAAATTCTTTCCTTTTCTTATTTCCTCGGTTCACTGTTTGCCAGTCTCCTGTTTTTTCAGTTCTTTTTTTGCAGAATAAGTAGAAACTAAAATTTTGTAAAAAAAAAAAAAAAGTTCTTCAGTGGATGGTAAATTTGAAAGGAATTAGTTTTTTACATTTAGATTCTCTTTCAACTTTTCAAATTTCTTCAGCGTCTGTTTGATTCATTGTGATTCACTGCAAAAGCCACTATTGCTGATGCAGATATTTACACATTTTTGATGAAAATACCAACAGATTTTATCCTGTTACAAAAACAAACATGTGGTTTTAATGATGCAAAATGTGAAAAAGTTCAGTCACTGGTTGATTTGATGTTAGAAGAGAGGAAAATTAAATTACCTTATTTAGTATTAGGACTGTAATTGCAACACGTTTAAATATAAAACTGTTTCACCAAAGACGAACTGTTACGCGATTGTGAGTCAAGGTTAAAGTGAAATTCATCATATTTTAATATGATGAATAATAATATCATTGTTATTGTAACACTGTAATGGCAGATAAATCTGTGTTACTAGAAATTTGGACCTCGTGGGTGGAGAAAGAGCAAGACACTGAGCGGGAATAGCATAGCGGTCCAGACTTTTATTCAACCATCTTGCCAAACCAAACCAAAAAAAAAAAATCCCCGAACCTCCGGAGGAGGAGAAAGAAGAAAAAACAAAAAAAAATCAACATAGTAACTCCTCTTAAAGGCGCTTCACAACTCCTTAACTGTGGAGCATATTTAGTAAACAACTGATCTTCTATAGAACCATATTACATGAAAAGTAAAAATAAATCATCTTACATTATTCTTATCGTCACAGTTCTGATTAGAAAGTTTTGAATATGTTTGATACAAAAATATTTCTCAAATATATATATTTTACATTCATACTAAACCCTAACCCTAATCTATCTAAACTTTAAATTCGCTTTAGACTTTTTGGTTCCAGATTACGTTTAGTGAAGCCTTCAATCGTCCTTTCCAAGCTAAAGTGACCTGAAATAATAAATTGCCCATTTTCGCACAACAACTGCAAGACAACATATTTATTCTCCTAGATTCCCAGAAGAGGAGTTTTGCTCCCTTTTCCACAGTTTTTAATGGGCTCAGCTCCACAGTAGGCCCTGTGATAGAAACAGCTGTTTAGTGATGGGCCATGATCAGCTACATTTTATTCTTTTTATTTGTTTTTGTTCTCTGTATTTTAAATAAATCACAGCTCAGCTTTAAAATCTCATCTCTGAGCCTCTGTTGAATTAAGTAGTTTTATAATGCTGCTCTGAAGGCAGGAATTTGATTTTAAACGTCTGATCTTTTAACCATGTTTTATTTTATTTCTCTTCAAACTCTGTTTTTAAGACAGAAATCACAGCTGAGCTTCAAACCTCATCTCTGAGCTTCTGCTATGTGCCAGAAATGTGTTTTAACGACGTTCTGAACGTCATAAATTCACTTGAAAATGTCTGTCAGGATTTCCCAGAATGCATTGTTTGGTGGTGCTTCATATTTTAACTTCTATTTTCTCTGTTTTTACTGCACTATATAACAAACCCTATAAATTATGATCAGAATGAGCTTTTATCTCAAACTAGATGGCTTACAATGACTTGGAAACATGTATAAAATTGGGACCATGACTCATAATGGGTTGTGCATCGTTGAACTGTTTCCTGCTGCAAGCTTGGTCACAATAGACTCCCCTGCTGGCAAGTTTGGGTAAGTCTCCTTCCTTTGTAAATGTGGTCAAGTATTCATCTTGGACCACATATACAGAGCATTCTAGAGGTCTTGCGGTGTATGATGGCACTAGAATCGCTCTTTACTTTCTTCGCAGGGCTGATGGTTTGAATCCCAGCAGGTGTTTCAAGACCTTGAAGGCAGCAGCTTGCTGCAGCAAGTCCAGGTTCTTCTTCCCTGGGAGGATGATTGGGTAGCAACAGCTTGCTATTGCTGCTTTTGCTCACCCTTCTGGGGAACATAACTGCAACAACCTGGTGGAGATCTACTGGTGTGCAGTTCTCTCTGCACTGGGAAGCTAAGGTGAGTCAGTAAACTTACAGATTGCCAGGATTCAACGCAGACCAGTAGAGAATCAACGGAGAACTCTTCTGCTTCCTGGGCATGCTGGTTCCACCTTGCGGTGTTAACGGACAGTGTGTTTTTAAAACCAGGGGCGCGGTACGTATCAGCCTTCCCAGGTTCCGCCTATAGGAACAGCACGTGGGAAAGGTGACTCCAGGACTCGGGAGTCTTAAATGGAGTCCAGTCTTCTAGAGGAATAGCCTCACACACAGCAACATGCACTCCAGCTGGTATTCTCTATTCAGTCCTACAGTTTAGAAATGCAGAAGGAAAGAATTTTAATTTCAGAAAATCTTCAGCTTAAAGTCAATAGCTTTAACTTCATATGACCTGAGCTATAAAATTTCATGTAATATTATTGCAGGGTTGGGTCCCAAATTAACATATCAGGCAATTCATTTTAAATGTCAAAGACAGCAGTTTCACAATTGATTGTTGAAATCCAAAACTCTTTAGTGTCTATTAAGATTAGGACTATTTCTGAGTTCCAAAATAAAATTATAAACTGTATAGCTGTAACTGTTTCAGCAATGTGGCCTATTCAAAGTACTGCTAACAGGTAGGCTAATATCTATCTCCCTAAATGGTAAAATTCCTCTAAGCCAATTTCATTGCTTCTGTTCTAAACAGCTCATTTCAATCTCTCAATATATTACAACATTTCGTTTAATTGACTCCAAACCTACTTTACACCCAACTATGAGCATATTACCATAAGTGGAAAATTATGTAAAGAGCCTTGTAACAATTGCAATCTGCCTGTTAGAAGAGCACCTTGCAAATAAAAATGCACCGTAATTTTTAGTGATTTGCTTTAACTCTGCATTGGATTGTTGAAGTTTTCCACCTTTTACATATTGGCAATTTGCTTTAAATGGACACTTTCTGTTGCAGTAAGGGTCCAATATTCACTCGGAAAAGTCAGTTATCAAGCTCAGCCAACACATTTTTTAGCTGCTTCCATGTAAAAAGAGCATGATGCTCTTCATGTGCCACAGAGATCTTTGTGGTACATTTTGCCAACGATTGGCTAATCCTAAATCTAACTTGCACCTTCAAATATCAATTTTTTGGCCACTATTTAACCCCAGTAGCTCCATCTCTTTAAAGAGTAGTGCTCTGGAAAAATATAGTCAAAATCTTAGTTTTCCATTTACTATAATAGAGTAAACTGAACATTTTATTATTAAATCAACTAACATCGCAATATACAATTTAATTTAAATTTAAAATCTTAAATTTTCATTTAATGTTAAACTTATGAAGAGATTGAAATTAACTGTTTACAACAGTGGCAATTTATAACACCCTAACTTTTTTGTACAAAAAGAATTCTTAAAATCCTTATTTCCACATATTGGTAAATTATTTTAAGGAGCATTGATAACAGTTGCACAATTGATTAAAGAAATCCAAAACTCTTCAGTGTCTGTTCAGATTAGGATTATTTCTGAGCTCCAAAACAAAACTATACAAAGTATAGCTGTAACTCTTTCAGCAATGTTTCCCATTCAAAGTGCTGCTAACATGTAGGGTAAAACGCATCTCCCTAAAGGGTAACATTTCTCTAAGCCAATTTCATTGCTGCTGTTCTAAACAGTTAATTTCAATCTCTTAATATATGACATTTAATTTTATTCACTCCAAAGCTACTTAAAATGTTTTGGTTTCCCATAACTTTCCACTTATGGGATAATGCTTATAGTTATGTGTAAACAGCCTTGTAACAATTGTAATCTGCTTGTTAGAAGAGAAAATGCACCCTAATTTTTGGTGATCCCTTTAACTCTGCATTGGATTGTTGGAAGTTTTCCATCTGTTACATATTGGCATCTGGCCTTCAATGGACACTTTTTCTGTTGTAGTAAAATGTCAGGGTCCAATTTTCACTCTGAAAAGTCAGTTATTAAGCTCAGCAAACACATTTTTTAGCTGCTTCCATGCAAAAAGAGCATGATGCTCTTCATGTGCCACAGAGATCTTTGCGGTAAATTTTGCAAACTATTGGCTAATCCCAAATCTCTAACTGGCACCTTCAAGGTTCATTTTTTGGCCACTATTTAACCCCAGTAGCTCCATCTCTTTAAAAAGTAGTGCTCTGTAAAAACCTAGTAAAAATATTTGTAGCTTTTTAAATAAAATGATCCATTTACTATAGAGTAGAGTCCCAATATTTAATTTATTTAAATTTAAAGTTCAATTTTAAATTGAACTCACAATTTAAAATTCAGTTTTAAATTGAGAGGTCAATTAAGTTCTGTTTTAAAGGTCAGTGACTGAAAGTAACCATTTACAACAGCAGCAATTTAAAATACTGTAAAATTTTTTACACAAAGAATTCCCAGTGTTAACTGTAAATCTTAAAGTCTTATTTCCATAAATTGGAGAATTATTTTCAGGAGCATTGTAAATGAATTGTTAAACTTTAAAAATAAGTAACTTATGCAACAATCTGGAAAGAAATATGACTTACTGAATTTTTTCCCCCCCACCAGAAAGTATTCAGGATGATGTGCTTCTCTTACCTTAGCCAAAATGCCTCTAGCAATTTTAGCTGTAATCTGGCAGAACAATAAAATAACATGTCGAATTTTTCATTGTGGAGTACATACCAAAGGATCCCTGTTTATAGGAAGTTCAGTTCAATTTCTATGCAGTTAATGACACAGCTAAAAATTTAGTTAAAGGTTTTAAGACAAGTAGGTATAGAGATTTATAAGTTAGTATTCAACTCTGCAGAAATGTAAATGATGGCTTGTATATTAAATGTGGAATGTATAAATTCATTTAGAAATTTCTAAATGAATTTATACATTCACCTCAATAATTCCTAAGGAATAGGTGACCCTGGCAAAACCTTTCTTTAGGGTTTGTTCTTTAGGGTTTGTTCTTTAGGGTTTGTTCTTTAGGGTTTGTTCTTTAGGGTTTGTTCTTTAGGGTTTGTTCTTTAGGGTTTGTTCTTTAGGGTTTGTTCTTTAGGGTTTGTTCTTTAGGGTTTGTTCTTTAGGGTTTGTTCTTTAGGGTTTGTTCTTTAGGGTTTGTTCTTTAGGGTTTGTTCTTTAGGGTTTGTTCTTTAGGGTTTGTTCTTTAGGGTTTGTTCTTTAGGGTTTGTTCTTTAGGGTTTGTTCTTTAGGGTTTGTTCTTTAGGGTTTGTTCTTTAGGGTTTGTTCTTTAGGGTTTGTTCTTTAGGGTTTGTTCTTTAGGGTTTGTTCTTTAGGGTTTGTTCTTTAGGGTTTGTTCTTTAGGGTTTGTTCTTTAGGGTTTGTTCTTTAGGGTTTGTTCTTTAGGGTTTGTTCTTTAGGGTTTGTTCTTTAGGGTTTGTTCTTTAGGGTTTGTTCTTTAGGGTTTGTTCTTTAGGGTTTGTTCTTTAGGGTTTGTTCTTTAGGGTTTGTTCTTTAGGGTTTGTTCTTTAGGGTTTGTTCTTTAGGGTTTGTTCTTTAGGGTTTGTTCTTTAGGGTTTGTTCTTTAGGGTTTGTTCTTTAGGGTTTGTTCTTTAGGGTTTGTTCTTTAGGGTTTGTTCTTTAGGGTTTGTTCTTTAGGGTTTGTTCTTTAGGGTTTGTTCTTTAGGGTTTGTTCTTTAGGGTTTGTTCTTTAGGGTTTGTTCTTTAGGGTTTGTTCTTTAGGGTTTGTTCTTTAGGGTTTGTTCTTTAGGGTTTGTTCTTTAGGGTTTGTTCTTTAGGGTTTGTTCTTTAGGGTTTGTTCTTTAGGGTTTGTTCTTTAGGGTTTGTTCTTTAGGGTTTGTTCTTTAGGGTTTGTTCTTTAGGGTTTGTTCTTTAGGGTTTGTTCTTTAGGGTTTGTTCTTTAGGGTTTGTTCTTTAGGGTTTGTTCTTTAGGGTTTGTTCTTTAGGGTTTGTTCTTTAGGGTTTGTTCTTTAGGGTTTGTTCTTTAGGGTTTGTTCTTTAGGGTTTGTTCTTTAGGGTTTGTTCTTTAGGGTTTGTTCTTTAGGGTTTGTTCTTTAGGGTTTGTTCTTTAGGGTTTGTTCTTTAGGGTTTGTTCTTTAGGGTTTGTTCTTTAGGGTTTGTTCTTTAGGGTTTGTTCTTTAGGGTTTGTTCTTTAGGGTTTGTTCTTTAGGGTTTGTTCTTTAGGGTTTGTTCTTTAGGGTTTGTTCTTTAGGGTTTGTTCTTTAGGGTTTGTTCTTTAGGGTTTGTTCTTTAGGGTTTGTTCTTTAGGGTTTGTTCTTTAGGGTTTGTTCTTTAGGGTTTGTTCTTTAGGGTTTGTTCTTTAGGGTTTGTTCTTTAGGGTTTGTTCTTTAGGGTTTGTTCTTTAGGGTTTGTTCTTTAGGGTTTGTTCTTTAGGGTTTGTTCTTTAGGGTTTGTTCTTTAGGGTTTGTTCTTTAGGGTTTGTTCTTTAGGGTTTGTTCTTTAGGGTTTGTTCTTTAGGGTTTGTTCTTTAGGGTTTGTTCTTTAGGGTTTGTTCTTTAGGGTTTGTTCTTTAGGGTTTGTTCTTTAGGGTTTGTTCTTTAGGGTTTGTTCTTTAGGGTTTGTTCTTTAGGGTTTGTTCTTTAGGGTTTGTTCTTTAGGGTTTGTTCTTTAGGGTTTGTTCTTTAGGGTTTGTTCTTTAGGGTTTGTTCTTTAGGGTTTGTTCTTTAGGGTTTGTTCTTTAGGGTTTGTTCTTTAGGGTTTGTTCTTTAGGGTTTGTTCTTTAGGGTTTGTTCTTTAGGGTTTGTTCTTTAGGGTTTGTTCTTTAGGGTTTGTTCTTTAGGGTTTGTTCTTTAGGGTTTGTTCTTTAGGGTTTGTTCTTTAGGGTTTGTTCTTTAGGGTTTGTTCTTTAGGGTTTGTTCTTTAGGGTTTGTTCTTTAGGGTTTGTTCTTTAGGGTTTGTTCTTTAGGGTTTGTTCTTTAGGGTTTGTTCTTTAGGGTTTGTTCTTTAGGGTTTGTTCTTTAGGGTTTGTTCTTTAGGGTTTGTTCTTTAGGGTTTGTTCTTTAGGGTTTGTTCTTTAGGGTTTGTTCTTTAGGGTTTGTTCTTTAGGGTTTGTTCTTTAGGGTTTGTTCTTTAGGGTTTGTTCTTTAGGGTTTGTTCTTTAGGGTTTGTTCTTTAGGGTTTGTTCTTTAGGGTTTGTTCTTTAGGGTTTGTTCTTTAGGGTTTGTTCTTTAGGGTTTGTTCTTTAGGGTTTGTTCTTTAGGGTTTGTTCTTTAGGGTTTGTTCTTTAGGGTTTGTTCTTTAGGGTTTGTTCTTTAGGGTTTGTTCTTTAGGGTTTGTTCTTTAGGGTTTGTTCTTTAGGGTTTGTTCTTTAGGGTTTGTTCTTTAGGGTTTGTTCTTTAGGGTTTGTTCTTTAGGGTTTGTTCTTTAGGGTTTGTTCTTTAGGGTTTGTTCTTTAGGGTTTGTTCTTTAGGGTTTGTTCTTTAGGGTTTGTTCTTTAGGGTTTGTTCTTTAGGGTTTGTTCTTTAGGGTTTGTTCTTTAGGGTTTGTTCTTTAGGGTTTGTTCTTTAGGGTTTGTTCTTTAGGGTTTGTTCTTTAGGGTTTGTTCTTTAGGGTTTGTTCTTTAGGGTTTGTTCTTTAGGGTTTGTTCTTTAGGGTTTGTTCTTTAGGGTTTGTTCTTTAGGGTTTGTTCTTTAGGGTTTGTTCTTTAGGGTTTGTTCTTTAGGGTTTGTTCTTTAGGGTTTGTTCTTTAGGGTTTGTTCTTTAGGGTTTGTTCTTTAGGGTTTGTTCTTTAGGGTTTGTTCTTTAGGGTTTGTTCTTTAGGGTTTGTTCTTTAGGGTTTGTTCTTTAGGGTTTGTTCTTTAGGGTTTGTTCTTTAGGGTTTGTTCTTTAGGGTTTGTTCTTTAGGGTTTGTTCTTTAGGGTTTGTTCTTTAGGGTTTGTTCTTTAGGGTTTGTTCTTTAGGGTTTGTTCTTTAGGGTTTGTTCTTTAGGGTTTGTTCTTTAGGGTTTGTTCTTTAGGGTTTGTTCTTTAGGGTTTGTTCTTTAGGGTTTGTTCTTTAGGGTTTGTTCTTTAGGGTTTGTTCTTTAGGGTTTGTTCTTTAGGGTTTGTTCTTTAGGGTTTGTTCTTTAGGGTTTGTTCTTTAGGGTTTGTTCTTTAGGGTTTGTTCTTTAGGGTTTGTTCTTTAGGGTTTGTTCTTTAGGGTTTGTTCTTTAGGGTTTGTTCTTTAGGGTTTGTTCTTTAGGGTTTGTTCTTTAGGGTTTGTTCTTTAGGGTTTGTTCTTTAGGGTTTGTTCTTTAGGGTTTGTTCTTTAGGGTTTGTTCTTTAGGGTTTGTTCTTTAGGGTTTGTTCTTTAGGGTTTGTTCTTTAGGGTTTGTTCTTTAGGGTTTGTTCTTTAGGGTTTGTTCTTTAGGGTTTGTTCTTTAGGGTTTGTTCTTTAGGGTTTGTTCTTTAGGGTTTGTTCTTTAGGGTTTGTTCTTTAGGGTTTGTTCTTTAGGGTTTGTTCTTTAGGGTTTGTTTTTTAGGGTTTGTTCTTTAGGGTTTGTTCTTTAGGGTTTGTTCTTTAGGGTTTGTTCTTTAGGGTTTGTTCTTTAGGGTTTGGGGTTAGGATATAGGGATGAAAACCAAAAAATCGAAGTGATCAAGCTCAATAACTCAAAAAGTAAAGGTGTCAGGTGGACCAAACTTGGCACAGAGGATCCCCAGGAGGTCCCCTACGTACCCTGTGAATTTGGTGGAGGTGGCTGGTTCCTAAGACATAGCTGCCATAGACACCCATTGAAAAAAAAAAGTGATCAAGCTCCATAACTCAAAAAGTATAAGGTGTCAAGTCACCAAAACTCGGTGTGTAGACTCCCCATGGGCCCCCCCAGGTTCCCTGTGAGTTTGGTGGCCCTAGCCCCTCCCCTTCCTATAGCTGCCATAGACCCCCATTCATTTTCGGCTCTGGCTAGGAAGGTCGTAGCGACACGGGACCACGTCCGCCGTGCTCAGGGCGAAGCCCTGAGTGCGGGGAGAGGTCATGTACTTGGGTGGGAGCAAGTTGAAAAATGGGTGAAATTGCTCTAAGTGTTTACGTTGGGGGTTGTTGGGGGAACCTCACTAGAGTGCGTTTCGGGGCCCGCTGAGGCGTCTGGAGGTGGTCCTGGGTGGAGTAGGGTTAGGGTTAGGGTTAGGGTTAGGGTTAGGGTTAGGGTTAGGGTTAGGGTTAGGGTTAGGATATAGGATGATAGCCAAAAATCTCAAGTGCTCACGCTCAATAACTCAAGGGTAGGGTTAGGGTTAGGATATAGGGATGAAAACCAAAAAATCGAAGTGATCAAGCTCAATAACTCAAAAAGTAAAGGTGTCAGGTGGACCAAACTTGGCACAGAGGATCCCCAGGAGGTCCCCTACGTACCCTGTGAATTTGGTGGAGGTGGCTGGTTCCTAAGACATAGCTGCCATAGACACCCATTGAAAAAAAAAAGTGATC